>NW_010308121.1:25472-40128 GCF_000700745.2 Antrostomus carolinensis
CGCTCTTTCGCTCCCTGTCCACGGAGAGGAAAAATGTCATTAGGAGGAGGTGTTCGCTTGCACTTAGGTTAATAGGTCTCATTTATTCTGCCAATGTGGAGGGAGGCAGAACCAATGGAAGAACTTGTAATTCTCCTTTATAATTAAGATAATGTGACACGCTGGCCCTTAATCATATTTTCGGATGCTGCAGTGTCCATGACACATCTTGGAGAGACCGCAGCTGTGATTAAGCATTTTTGATAACCCATAAATATAACATTAGTTGCCTCAGTTAGGTTTCTGATAACATCATTCATTTCAGATCATTCAATTAGTGCAGACAAAGGGGCTCTTTCCAGGAGACATAATGTCATTGTCTCTGGAAAGGAACGTACTTCCCAATGACTGTTTATCACTCTGTAATTACAGTGCTGTAGCAGCCATGCTCTATATAACAAGGAGTCCTTTTTGTACCCAAGGATCCAGCAGTTCTTTGTTTTAATTTATTTTCCTCTTAAATACCTCCCGCTATTTAAGAAATAACTCCCTGTAAATCAATTGTTAGCAGCAGTTAATGACTGGTTGGTTAATTAATAGCTGAAAGCAAAGCTGAGGGTGTTCGCCGCTCTAACAAACCAGCAGACATTAACTATGGGATTATTGCTAACATACCCTATAATCAATGACTTCTTGCGGCGATGGGGTAGCCTATGTATCATTTAAAGAAGGGACTGACTGGCTGGGTTGCAATAGGTGGCAGCATTAGGAAAAATAGTCGCCGACGTGTGGGTTGAGCCACCTGCCCCTAAGCAGGCAGGAGGATAACAGTGTTGGTGCAAACACGACTCAGCTGTAGGGTCTGGTGCCCAAAGCTCCCACTGATTTTGGGGTGATGCTCGTGCAACCTTCTGATGTGACCTGGGAGGGACGGTGTGTGGGAGCGCAGGCCGCCGGGTGTTACGGGTGAAGTTTGCACACCCCGTGCTTTCCTCGCAGCGAAGAGAGCGCTCACGCACGGGACAGGCGGCGCAGGCAGCATGAAACCCTAGGTGGGATGGCTGCGGCAGAGACGGGGCTGTCCCTGCGCTCCCCTAGCTGCCTCTGCTGGAGCAGTTTCGGCTCAGAGTCCCACAGACCCCTCAGGCTCACGTAGGGGTCAACAGGACCTCAACTTCTGAAATTGGGAGCTGCACCTTTGCCAGCAACACAACAAAAAAAGCCTCAGGTTTTTGCCTGTGTCCAGGTATGATTATTGAGAATATTTAGGGGTGTCTGTGTTCTGCTGGAGAGCTGCATTAAGATGTTTTTAATGCAACAATCTGCTCTGCTGCTCTCTCCAAGGAACAGGTTCTCAAATAATCTCTTTTCACAACATTCTCAATTAATATTTATATAAGCCTGTTTTGTCTTTTATCTTCCACAAAATAAGGTTTGGAGTGATGCTGCCATGGAGAAAGGAGGAGAGTCTAAAGTAGGCTGTAACTGATGTTCATAAAGATAGTATGTGTAATGGACCAGCTGGCTTATTATGAACTAAAATACTGCAGTATCTTCAATACAGAGGATGGTAACGGAGAATAAATGTTGACTTTTTTGTGGTAAGCAATACAAGACCATCAAACAATTTCTGGCATATAGTCAAAGCAGTGTTAAAAAGGAAATTCAAGCGATAAGAACATTTTTGCGCTTTTTTTTTTTTTTTTTTTTTGCCTCGAGTAGAAATGTGCAGCTGTAGGAAACCTCATGGCATGAGTTCCCTGCACTGACACAGAGCCAGGGGTACTCAAAAGGCACCATCTGACTTGTCTTAATGAAAAAGAAAAAACACTAGCAAGGAGCATCCTTGCATGACTGCACCAGCAATTCTCACCCTGGCATTAAGTGGTAAATCAAGATAATTTCTGCTTCTTATCCTCTCCATGAGCAACGAGAACACTTGCTCACTGTCTTATTCACAGCCACCACCTCTACACTGGACATCTGCTGCCATGTTATTCTCTAGCCTTCTCTTTCCTGATGGGAACAAACTCAATTCCCTCAGAATTCCCTCACGGTTTGTGTCTCCTTGCTTCCTGGCACCCTATGTTCTGACTGCTTTCCCCAGGTTTTCTCCACTTTCTCTTCATCTGCAGGAAAAGGTGACACCCACAACTGGATGCAGATCCTCAAGGCTTTTACAAACATACTGCTGCCTGGTTATTTTTTCCCCCATATAAATTCTCTGAATCTCTCCTTCCCAAGCACAGCATTTTGGACTGTTCCTGTTAGAATTTCATTTAAGTACTTGGGAGTTGTTTCTCCGAACTGTGAATATAATTTCAAATTCAGATCCTGGCCTCCTAGGACTTGCAGCATCTCCTAATTGCGTCATCCACAGGTTGCATTTGTTTGCAAACATGTTCAGTTTTAAATAAAAAATACTTAATAGAACTGAGTGTAAAACAAACTGCTGAATGACTTACTTGAAATATCCTTCCTGACAGTGGTACAGTTCTAGCTGTTGCTGCAGAGCTGTTTTTCAACAGGCTATGCACCTACCCCATTGTAATTATGTCTATACCACATTCCTTAGCCTGTCATATATATCAAAAAGCAATACTAAAAATCAAGCACTGTTGCATTTGCTGTTTTCTCTTTATTCACTAGACAAGCTACTGTGACAAAGAAAAAAATTAGATTGATTTGGCATCAATCATTCTTGACAAGCCAATGT
Organism: Antrostomus carolinensis; assembly: GCF_000700745.2. Lineage (NCBI taxonomy): Eukaryota > Metazoa > Chordata > Aves > Caprimulgiformes > Caprimulgidae > Antrostomus > Antrostomus carolinensis. The sequence goes on from NW_010308121.1 coordinate 28,168, forward strand.
TTTCTTTTTCTTTTTTTTTTTTTCCTTTCTTTTTTTTCCATCATCATATGAGTTGGCTACTTGCAAATTGATTGTTTAATGATTTCTTCCTGAATTGTTTAAGGACCTAAGTTAGACTGACAGGTCTGTAATTCCCTGGGTCCTCCTTTTCCCCTCTTTAAAATATAATACACTGTACTTGTCCTTCTCTTCAGGGACCTCCTCTCTCCTCTGTGAGTTCTTACAGATAATCACTAATGGCTCAGCGATTGCTTCAGACAGTGCCTTAAGTACTCTGGGGTGAATTCCATCAGGCCCTGCTGACTGGATTACATCTGTCTTATCTAAATATTCTTCAATCTATTCCCCTCCCCTTCCAGTCTGTACTTTTGCCTTCTCATAAAAATTAAGTTTAAACAACGGGTTGTGTCCCCTGGTGATGGATACACTTTATAATTCAAAACTATTAAACATTCTTCAACATATCCTTTAATATTTACCAAGGTTTATATTTCCATTCTCCATGCTACAATTCTAAAAATATAAACTCATCGACTGCTACTCACTGGCTGCTAAACCAAGACACCACTCTTAAGGACAGATTCACAGCTGAGGATGGAGTAGAAAGAGGAAAGGTGACTAAAACATTGTGCTTTTTCATTCAGACCTTCAGCATCCACTGACAGACCTGTGCTGATCACAACAGAGGTTTCCTTTTCTCCCCAAGCTGTTCCTAAAATATAACTCGCACCTTCATACCTGAGACTGCATCTGCAGCACTGTCCATGCACCAAGCACTCCTCATAATGAACAACTATCGTACTTTGAATTTGGGAAACTGTTAGGGCTGTTCTCTAGACACGTGCTAAATTACAGCATACTAAGTCCATGTGTTGTTTGTTTGTTTTTAAAATAAAACACCAAGATGTGCCAAAGGTCATGGTGGGTTTTCTATCTAAGTACTATGTGGAGATCCGCTTGTCTGCTCTGTCACCCACCTGATGCTGTAGTTCCTAGGGGGAAGATAACTTGGGTTTCTACCTGTGATACTTGAACACAACAATCTTTATTGCTGTCTTTAATAAGGTCTTCTTTTGCCTACCTTTCTCCTCATTAGTTCACAGTCATTACAAGCTGAGTGATTGTGAGTGCTTGCATACCAAGACTTTTCCTAAAGTAGGGTGTTTTTTAATATACTGAACACTTTCAGGTTTGTTTTCATCATGTTTAATGGCTCTCTCCCAGCATAAAAGATATTTCATAACAGCAATTACTTTTTAGAGGTCTGTAGGTTTAAGTCCCGCCCCATTCCTAACAAGTCAAATTGATTGCAAGAAATCAGCTTTTGAATGAAGAGCTCTTGGCTCTGGTAAGTTTGACAAAAAGCTAACAAGAAGCAGAAGAAAGTTGGAGAATCATTGAAGACACTCTTCTGTCATCCCTATCTCCTCCATACGGCCAAGTCTTGCAATGCACACTTTCTGTTTGACCCTGCTAAGCCTAGATGACTAGGCAGCACTGTTCATGGCTTGAAACACTGCTCACAACTCTCATATGAGAATTTACCCACAGGAACCCCAGTATTTGTGACTTACCTGCAAGCATCCTCTTTGCCCGATACAAAGAGTATGTTAAGGTATGAGTTAGGACAATGCTCAGGGTTGCTCACTTCTCTGCCTTCTGTTTCTAGGGGAGTATTTGAGACTTGTCCTTAAGCCCTTCTACTTCTTAGTTTCACGTGTGTACTTGAGGCTTTAAACTCAAAGTCCGGCTGTGGCAAAGTCTGAATTTCAGTGTTTCACTACCAGCAATTGCCACATGCTTCTGAAACAAGGCAGCCCAAAAAATCTAGCGTAGAGCTTGTGGTGGCTCAGAATAAGCCTTCTCATTTGAAGTGATCTGTCTCTGGAAATGCATATTCAGAGGACATAGGTAAAACAAAAATTGAATCCTTCTTCCAAAAAGCTTTTCCTCTACAGAAAGAATGACATTTGAAATGAGAGCTGGATAGGGAATTTTCTAACCACCTTTTTAATAAAAAAAGTATGATGAGTCAAACTGACTCTTTTTGCAGTAACATATTGGTTTTGATTAAACTCTCAACTGGCAGCATTGCTGAGGTCTAGAACAGAAATTACATGAAATTCAAGAAGGGGAGCGGCACACCACAGAGCTGGCAATTGCCAGTTGGAAGAACACTCACTCACGACACAAAATACTCCCATTTGCACATATAATTATCCACATCCTATACGAATACAATGATCATCAGACCTACCTTCTGACAGACAGACAATTTTCAAAACCCCCACAACAGACTAACTCATTGCCACTTACATGAAAATAGATTGGAAAGTCTCATGTCTAGGATATTGTCCAATGGAAAATTTAGAGTTTGAACACTATTTGAAAGACTTAACTACCAGATACAACTTTCCCATAATGCCTCAGATTCACTTTCTCATTTCTTTCTTGGTCTGGAAACAGCACTGCTGGGTTCCTCACCTGGGACAATTGGCTGACATCTTTTCTCTGCTGCTTGCATGGAACAATTACTATGTTCTTCCGTGTTTTCCAAATTTGGAAAAGTTATATTAAAGGAGTCACTTTTTGTCTCATGAATCTTGTATACCTCATCTGATATACAAACATAAATGGTGATTAAATGGTCCTTTTCTCTGAGCTTTACTGTCCATTCTCCGTTCTTACCACATCCTTGTCCTTCCACTCCTTTTTTTTTCAGACATTTTACTTTGAAGGACCTTTATGAGTCTGAAAATGTTCATTTTTTTAAATGCAAGAATCTGTCCAACCTACACTGAGGTTATCATCTCTAGATTCTGCATTTATATAATCTATTGGAGGATGACTGTATTTTCAAGCCTAATTTTGAACTCCTACTTGTAATTTTGTCTTCTGTTATAAAACCCCCTTCATAACTACTTGAGTAAGAAGATAAACAATATGCTCTCCAATTGTCATTTTCCTCAAAATTCAGTAACTCAGCAGGCAAACTTTATGAGTGAGCTTCAACTTCTGAATTTTCCATTTCTTGAAGCACTGGAGGAGCCAAGACTATAAATCAGTTTAAGAACCGGTTGATAACAACCTATCAAACTGACAGGTTGGCCTTAACCAAACACTGAGTCAGTTTAGAAGCATTCACGATTTTTTTCCCTTGTCTAGAACACCAGTAAACCTTTGAATTGAGGTTTGCACGAGAAGTATCAGTAACAAAGTCAAGTAAATCTCATTGGAATCAGAAACTACTTCTTGTTTATTAATATCTTTAGTAAGCACTGTTATTTCTGGGGAGGTGGAGTTGCCCATGGACCTTTGCTCCCCACTGAAGACCCCTTAGAAAGGCCCCTTATCTTCTCTGCATGGACTTGCTCATCAGCAAAAGAGAGTAAAATTTGACTATTCTCATTGTCTTGTGTAAAGAGTGTTGCTTTAGTGATTTTTAATGCTACACTTTCACTCCTTAGGAATGGTAAATTTTCCAGTAGAATAAATTCCCTACTACTGCACGAAGGATTCAGAGCCTCCCACTGAGCTGCTCAATAATTGTTTAAAAAAAAAAGGTGGGGGGGATTCACTGTTATCTTTATCAGGAAGAAGAAAGTGTAGTCTTTGGATCATGCAGCTGTCCATGGCATCCAATTATTTGTTTTCATGGCACAAAAGAAAAAAAGAGAGTAAAAGAAAATTAGCTACATCGATTCACGCATTGATTGCTGGCTGCAGTTTCATTTTGGGTTGCCCCTGGGACTGCAGCATCAGCAAGAGTGATTACTTAGTCATGAACGTGCTACACAGCAAGTAACCCAATTGCTCCTGGTGAGGAGCACTGCTTTTTTCTGCTTTGGTTATGCAAGGAGGAAACCCACCTCCCCCTAATCACAGACTGCCACAGCAGAGGGCATATAACTCGCTCCTACAGCACATGAGCTACTCCAGCCTTTATTATATGGTTCCCCAAAATGAAAAAAGCCTGTAGATCTTGGCTGTGGAATTGCTTGGAAGGGTACACGTGTCCCTGACGAGAAGGCATCCCAGTTTTCCAGACTTTTGCAATGGGTCTGGTGGTTTGACAGTTTTCAGAGAAGGACAAGCCAAAATATGATATTATGAAATTAATATTATCCAAAATACAATTCTAGCAGATCACCTTAACACTGCTTTTTAAGCTTCTTTGAAACCAGGACATTTTTAACTGTATCTTGAAAAAAAATAATAATAATAATAAAAAATCAATCTATAATGGGCTCCTGATTACAAACCCCTTTTTATAATATGATCACCTATTAAAGCTGCAATTACGCTCAGCTTCCCTCCGTGCTAGAAGCCCTATAATGAGGGATATTGCCCTTTCTCAAGTAGCAGTTATACAAAACCATAAAAAAATTGAAGTCATCAGGAGGAAAGGAACAATTCTGGGTCAAGCCAGAGGAAAACAGAGCAGGACAGAAATGCACAGTTAGCTGGTATGCTGGTCACTATTTTCAGGCAGAAAATAACACTAAACAATCTCTCCTTGTTTAAAAGTTACCTCCTTGAAAGTGAGTTTGTTACTATTTGTAAAACATACTGCAACTTACCTTACAAGATAAGTTTACATTCTCTGTATTCCAAGCTATAAATTCCTGTTGTTTGTGAGCAACTAGAGGAATCTGTAGCTACATATTACACTTAGTATATATCCCCTGAATCAATGTTTATGAAGCTGAATAGTTAAAAATGTTATGGGTATTACTCAGGTTTCCTTCCACTGATAGTAACAAATTACTTCAAGGATGCTGTGTCCTTTAATATACTGAGGTGTAACAATTAAGGGCTCAGTAGACTTAGAAAATGTTATGGTTCTGAATGTATTTTTTTTTCTATTGGACAGGTTAGCTTTAGAGCTACTGGGGAGAAAAAAATTATACTATAAGAACATCAAATTTATAATGGAAAAACAGCACTCCCTAGAAAAAAAATAGAACTGTAATAAGCCACTGATTCTACATTATGATATCACTATTTTTGTGTCTCTCAGACTAATCATCAATTATCAGTCATACCTGAGCAAAAATCTGAATTCCTACACAAACGGGAATTTCAGTGTGTTTGATTAAATTTACTTTGAAATACAAATTCTAATACATAGTTGACATTTTTTCCAACATGTTAATTTTGACTGAAACAAAATGTTTCAGTTGTGTACGCTGAGAAAAATCAAAATATGTTGCTTTGGCAGTCTTCATAGTGAAACAGTATTTCTGCACGGCCTAACAGTGTCTCCATGAGTTGTGGTTTTCATGTTCTCCACATCCTCTCCCACAGCGGAGCTTCCCATGCAAAATGTATTTCCTATATTGCAGCGCAGGCCTCGGATAAAGGAACTCATGGGAGGTTAGTTCTCACCAGGAGGCTGCCCAGACCCCCCCCAAAATGAGGGCACTCGTGGGACTGCAGGATACAGCTAAATTGGCCTATGTGCACCATTTTCTTTGAAGATGGATAGTGAGCATTTTGGGGGTAGTACAGGTCAACGCTGAACTCACTCAAAATACAATATTTTGTTCCTGTGCTACAAACATGAAAATTTCAGTCTGTGCTAAGCCCACAGCAAATGAAACATTTCTTTGCATTTTCCTTTGTGGAGAACCAGAACTCTTCCTTGCTAGAAGTCTGATTGTGGAAGAATTATATTTCAACATGAAATTCCTAACGAACAGTATTTACAAGCAATCAATGGGACTGCACAAGCTTAACAGCTGCTACTCAGCTGTTAAAATATCCAGTAACAGATTGGCAACTTTTCATAATCAGAACCATAATATCAAGTACGAGAGGGCTAAACTGATGGCAGACAGCAGATCGAGGTAGTGCCGGCTCACAGTCCCTTACACAACCCCTCCTTCATAAAATCAATATTTTTTTTTTCCTTCAGGTGAACCTCTTTTCCTTGAAATATTCACACTCCTTAAGATCCTCCTTGGCTCTTCCAGACAGCCCCAGTGACACCCCTCTCTGCCAGCACTGCATCGCTCTTACAGAAGACCTCACAGTCAGTGTGCTGATGCTAAATAACACCTTTTTCATCTTTTCTATCTGACATAAGGTAACCTCCACCCTGGAGTCTGAAGCAGTATTTTTCCCCTTTATGAGCTGCACTCAGTGCCTTGCCTACAGCAACTTGTTTGGACATCCCATCCCCCAGGATGGAAATACTCAGAGGGGAGCTCCTTGGGCCACTCCACCCATTCCTCCTCCTCACCGTTTGGCTGAGCAGAGCCAAGGGGCAGCTGCGGTGAAATGGGCCTCAGCTTCGCATTATCCTCCAAATTGAAGGGAAAATAAACAAGAGTAACACAGCACATCTTAATCTTCACTGTTGGTAGTGACAGCTTTACTCAATTTTAGTCAGCTATCGAGTAATCAGAATGAATTAAGCAGCAGAGGGAAGGACTGCACTGGGATCCAATAAAGCAGTGGGCACTGGAGTGCTTCAGGGAGTCACTGCACATCTCCCTCTTTACATTACTACCATGGGTTCCCCCATCGTTGCCACCAGACAGCATCTCTGGGCAGCTCCTGTCCATCAGGAACCCAGCTCCTCCTGCCACACCTATCACTGGGTTTCAGAAAGAGCTGTCAGTCCAGCTTGTCTCCACAGGCCTGTTATGCAGGCATGCCTGCCTGTCTTTATCTGATTTGAAGAGTCTAATAAGGCTTGAAACCATTAATAACTTCCAGCAAGTCCTTCTCATACCTTTAACCGAGAGCAGCGCTTGCACTTGGTCAGCGCTTCTGATCCCTCCTGTGCTCCACCAGCTGTGGCAGACACAGCAGGACCTAGGGTTTCTTTGGAAAGCCAAAGGCAATTTCTTATTTATACAACCCAGAGGGAAGGAGCAGCCTCAGAAGCACTTCATTCCATGGTTGCACTTCTCAAAAAATCAGTTGCTGCTTTCAAAGGACTTCAGTCTCAGAGGTTGTCGCAGTTGCCACCTTCACATATGGAGCGATTGGATATTGTTGGCTGCAATAAGGAGGGGCTTTTTATTAATGTCTCGGACCTCCCTGTGGTCAGAGATCAACTTTCAGCCCCAAATTCTGCATTTTGTACATCGTGCAAGCCATAAGGGTACTTACAGATGCAAACTTCCGAGCATGTCATTAGGGCATGAATTAGAGCAGCTCTTACGATATCTCTGACTTTGACTGCATTTTACCACTGCCATTAAAATGTCGCTCATGGGCTGTAATCTGCAGGCATTTCATCTAACTGTACACACAAGGCAAAGGGTTGATGGTTCCTTTTAAATCCCAACAGCTGAGCAGTAAGCAGGCTACGGACACAGACTCTGCTAATTAAGTTGAGCACAAACTTCCTCTTTACAACACTTTCCATGTGATGGAAAAGGTTCATGGCAGGCTAGAAGAGGACACCTAAAGGAAAGCGAGTTTTAGCACCAGGTGGTTGATCCCGTGGCTGCGGGTGATACTGGCCTACATTAACCAGTTAGAAAATAGATTTAGCTAGATTATGGTCAAATTTATCCTGAGAAGGATGGAAAACACTTCTGAAAAATTTGAATAACATGCAAACAGACTCTGATTATGCATCATTACAAAACTCCCCTGATTTGAGATCCCTTTTTTCTTTCCTCCAACCGTTATTTGCCTCCTCCCACTTGAAACACCCCCACCCATCGGCAACTCCCTCTTGAAGCTCTTTGCAACATCTTGAGAAATTCAAATGCCTCCTCCTGGAAGAAAATAGTTTCTAATTAAACATACCATGTGGGTGTGAACGAAGTTGGGCCCACTCCTTGCCTCACTGATGTCAACAGAAAAATGTTTTTCTTTTCTACCGTGAGTGTCAGCAGAGGCTGGGGCGATGGGGTTTTGAAAGAACAGAGGTTCAGCAATACCGACAACTAATGTGGCTTTTCTGTAGGTTTGGTGAAAGAGCCTGAAGTTTCCTATAATTCAGTCTTAGAGTCCAGGCTTGACTGGAAGGGTGTGTTCCTGAGGGCCAGGACAGTCGCACCAGAGGTCAGAGTGTGCCCACAGGGCAACAGCTAGCCAAGAAGATGGGCTGTTTGTGTAAACGGTAGCTACTTATAAGTCCACCCTGGATGCGAGCATCAGAGAAGAGAATCTTAAAAACCTTCCTCTGCACCACATCAGAACATGATTTTGTGGGTTTTGAATCAAATTTAAGTATTCAGGGAATGCTACATGGCATTTTCATGGCAATAGGTTATTTTGCAGACTGAAAATCTACCTAAATAATTTTCAGATACATTCCTTTGTTGATCTGAGGACTGACTTCAAAAGATAATCCTATATTTCCTCATTTTTCTTTCTATTATAATACTTCCACAGAAACATCCAAAAAATAACAGAAAGCATTGTAAGTGCACACAAATAGATAGACACAAACCTTGCCAACATCACAACTTAATACAGAAAGGTGAAGACAGAGCATGCTTTCCTTTCATCTAGGTGGCAGTCCCCTCAGCCCAGAGTAGCTCAAGGTGGTGTTCAAGATCCTGATGATTTGATCTCCATCTGCCCCGTCTCCCCCCCATCTTCTTTCACACCACTAACAGCTCTCTGCACCACTGGAGCAGCGCAACAGCAGTTTGACCAGCATTGTCGTAGGTTACATTTGGTAGTAGCTCCTCAGAAAACACCCATTTGGAAAACTGGAGGAGAAAAAATAATGAGCTAAAGGTTTTGCCTGACACTGCTAGGAACCACATAGTTTGTTTGAGATATCTTTGCTTTACAACAGTGCAATGGATCCTGGTGGTGTTAGAAGAGAGGCTCTGCCTCTGCTCAAGATAAGCCTCCTGCAATGTGTGCAAGAAAAGCTGAGTATGCTGGTGGATTATAGCACTTCATATTCCATTTAAATTCTCAGTTATGAACCCTCTAGTTATTTTTGCAACAGTAGCTGGTAAAGTTAGGGCCTGTCTGAAATAGGAAGAAATGAGAAATTTATTAAATTTCAGTAACATTAAATTACATTTTCCTTGTAGAGCTACACAGACTCTCAGGAAAGAAAAAAAAAAAAAAAATCAGTAGCTGATCTCGGAGGCCCACCCAGTCCTTTATGCTCATAAAAGTTCATATTCCTGCACCTAATGATATATTTTCTCTCAGAGCTTAGCTTGTCTGGAGATGGAAAGAAGTGATCTGGTTTTTGGTTTTGATGAGGCCAGCACTTCTCAAAGTTCGCCTATGAATAATGTCGGCAGGGAGATGTGCAGCAAGCTGATTCAGAAGACACATTTGTGTCAAAATCCATCTCTCCCGATTTTCACTGAAGTGCTTCGCTATTCACAAGACTGAAATAAATGCATTTCACAGCACTCATCTCCCCCAACTCCCACCTTCCCTATAAATCTATTTCCATCTTTGTTGCAGAAGTACCTGAAGCTGCTTTTGTTTTTCTTAACACGAGATCCAGGGTAATTTGAATGCTTTTCTCTCAGACTTGTTTCCTTACAAGCTATAGCTCATCAGCATGGCAGCAACTCCCCAGCACAAGAGCAGTTCTCGGGCCTTTCAGGTGCTGAATTTCCCAGCAGAAGAGAGTGGTGCCAAGGCAGTATTTTCTTGCAATAATTATCCCCCCCCCCAAATATAAACATTCTGTGTTGGTTGTTCTGATTTAAGACACAGCTGCGTTTTTGGAAAAAATATGTATTGGACACCATGGGTAAATTTTTGAAGTATCACAGAATATAGTTAGGCACTTTAAAAAATTCTGCAAATGAGAGACTAATCACCTTCAGGAACACCACTGAAACTGTGGCTCCAGCTGTTTTAACTTCCTACTCAGCCCCTTGGAGAAGTGATTAAAGCCAAAGTCTTGAGTAATTTAGATGCAAGGCTTAGAGGTATTCCCTACCCCAGCTGCCATCCTAGCAAATATTATTTTTCTGGCAGGAAAGGCAGCAGACCAAGCTGCGTGGTCACGCTTTAGCCATCCTGGAGCACAGTCCTAACACGATGCAAATCAGTGATCTGTAGTTTTATGCTATGTTGGCAGTGTCTGGAACATAGGTACGTTTTCTTCCTCCACTGCTGGGAGATGGGCAAACCACGGGCAGGCAGCCAGGAGGTGCCGAAAAGAAATCTGCCATCGGTTCTGGTAAAACCTTTGTTGGAAAGCACAAGCCCTGAGCTTTATGTTCTCATTAAACTAAACAGGGAACCCTTTCTCCTTTCTAGGCCCTGTGTGACACAAGGGGACCTTCAGAAGGGGTGAGTGTCAGAGGCAGAGCATCCTTTAACCTTCAGGTTCTCAGCAGCCACCAGCACGGTTGTCAGTGCACAGAACCCAATTACCTGTGCTTATGTGGCATTTCATACCAATTGCTTGACCTCCACAGTCTAGAATGTTCATGACATTAATACTTCTTATTAGAGTAAGTTGAAGGATACAAATGGAATAAAATACATATTTTACCAGAAGAAAATTTTTTTTCACAGGTAAGGGTGAGCCTTACATACCAGCATAGGAACACTATAACGATACCTGAGAAAGGGACAAAACTGTTGATAGCAAAGCACAAAAGTTTTTTATGTTAACCGAAAAGCATTATTCCTCAGACTTATTTAAAACTAAACCGGTTTCATCTGGCTTAAAGAGTCTTCCAGTACTGTGTTTCTCTATCATGCCAGGAAAGATTTCCTGCGCCCCTGGGACAGGAGCTGGACTCCTAGAGATGTCATGTAGGAAAGCAGAATAATGAGTATAATGGGATGAACAAGAGAGAGAAAAAGAACAGAGGCATTTTCCAACTCTTGCGCTTTTTTTTTTTTAAACTAAATTTGAATTTTACTTACATAAAAGTGTGGAACAGATTTTGTTTCATCTCTGATTTCTGTGACCTTGTCACAGTAGAATGGCTGGGCTTTGCCTATTTGCTGCATTCAGTCAGCATAGGAAATAATGAGTACTAGAAATCCCATGCATGAACTTGGAGGTCCAGAGGTTGAAATACCAGCTTAATCTTGCCAGTTCAAGCATTTCAAATAATCTCTAGAGTTGCTGAATTCTTATCCAGCTTAAGATTCAAGGGAGTTACTCCTGGTTTGCCAAACTAACAGCAGTATTCTAGGGCTACACGTGCATTGCATGGAAAACAGGTCCCCACCCTGCTCCCCATATGTCTGAGCTGCTCCCAACTGGAGATGCAATCTGTCATGATGATCTGGAAGGAGAATTTTGCACCATGCACAGAAGTGAAAAGTTTCCTGAAAAGTTTCCTGAAAAGTTCCATCTCCTTAAAAAAAAAAATAAAAAAAATAAAAAAAAATGTTTTGGGTTGGTCTATTTCAGAGCCTGAGTAATACAGATTCCTGGTGCAGGCCCCTTGGGAGGTTTTGAAGACCGCAGGCTTGCTGTCAGTGCTAGCCCAAAAACAACTGCGCAAAGCGTTGCTGAACAACATGAGGTTTCTTTGGTCCTGCAGTGAATTTAAAGTGGAAGAAGGGTATGGGGAAATGAAAGAAATGACAAAATGGGGGTAGCTTGTTAGTTGTGATAGCTCTACCTCAGGATGCTTGAGTGACCCTCAGATAAGTCTCATTTCCTGAAAGTGAAGAAGGGCGTAGAGACAGAGAAGATGTAAGGAACTGGCAGAAGAACGGGGGCTAGTCCCTTTGCCTGTTTTGGTATCCCACAAGAACACAAGGAAATCTTTCACTGGGACCCAGTACCATGCCTCATTGTTTCTCATTCTAGCAAAAGTTTTCTCACATCAGCAAAATGGTTTGTGCTATATAACACTCAAAATTTTGATCTGATAAAATAGCCTGAATATTACAGTGGTGAATTGATCTAAAGTAGCATAAGAGAGAGACAACCCACTCATGAATCACTTAACTTTTCTTTACCCAAAGCCCCTTTTTTCACCGCCCTGATGCAGCAGAGGATGCAGCACATGCACAGATGTATGCCCTTGTCAT
>NW_010308122.1:0-1799 GCF_000700745.2 Antrostomus carolinensis
TTATCATTACTATTTTATAATATTTTTATTTTAAATTATTATTACATTGTTAATAAATTAACGAATTTATTAATAAATAAATTTATTAATTAAATTAATACATTAACTTTATTTTACATTACATGTAAATATAAGTTCTTATCTCAACCTACAAGTCTCCTTACCTTTACCCCTCCAATTCTCTCCCCTATTCCCTGGGTAGGGAGGTGCGAGTGGCTGGGTGGGGTTTGGCTGCCAACCATGTTAAACCACCACAGGTAGCAGGAAACTTTGCTGGCTAAAGGTAAAGCCCTTCTCCAAGCCCAAGGCTAAATTTATTGTCTCACCTGCATGTGGATGCTTTGATGTGGGCTGACCACGTGCTGTGTATGGACCCGTGAGATTTTACAGCTGTTTTTTCACGCAGATAATGTGGGGTCTGGAGTTTTGGGGTCTGTTGAGGTAGGATTGTGAACATCAGGGTTTCTTACCCTGGTTATTCCCACCTCTCACCCAGCCAGGCAGCTGTGGCTGTAGGCAGCAAACCACAGATAATTCCACATCTCCTGGCAATAGGGCATGAGCGTACCAGCAAATGCCACCCTGGAATATTCCTGACACAAAGTAGTTGCCCTGAGAGTGAAGCTTTTCACTTTTGTCCTGTTTCACATGTTTGGCAACAACCTTTGATATTTAAAACCAGTTTTACAAGCTCCCCAGTGGAACAGCATCTTCTCCATCCCACAATTTCCGAGCTGTGCATTACATGGATGGTGTCTCTGCTCCATCCATGGGTACATCTGGCAGATAAACAGGCTGAACAGCCCATCTCACCCCGCTTTCAGCCCCACATCCAGCAACCACCACGTTTTCAAACCTGTAACCCACACGCTGCAGATTAACAACCACTCCAGCTCCTGCCTGGCAGCAGGGAAGGCTCAGCACAGAGTTTCTACTCCCCAATGACCTGTTATCTCCTTGGTCATCCTTAGGAAGAAATTCTTTGGTGTGAGAGTGGTGAGACACTGTCCCAGGTTGCCCAGAGAAGCTGTGGCTGCTCCTCCCTGGAAGTGTTGAAGGCCAGGTTGGGTGAGGCTTTGAGCAACCTGGTCTAGTGGAAGGTGTCCCTGCTGCTGGCAGGGGGGTTGGAACTGGATGAGCTTTAAGGTCCCTTCCAACCCAAACCAGTCTGTGATTCTATGATCCTTCCTCATTGGGGACCAGTGTGGTTGCTGGATCTGGAGCCTCTTTTGGAGGAGCGAGCCGAGAGCTATGAGGAGGTGAGTGTCACCTCAGGGTTTACTCATAAGACAAAGCGTGGGCAACTTGAGGTGGTGAACCCACAGAAATCTCCCATGTCTGGTGTGACTTAAGTGACTAATTTCACTGACCTCCCCAGCACTAATCCTTAGTTTTCTTAATTAAACTATTATTGTTATATGAAGTGGTAACTGTCAACTGTTCAACTGTTCAACCAAGGCCCAAGTGAGAGGACAAGAGGAAATGGCCTCAAGTCTCACCAAGGGCAGTTGAGATGGGATGTGAGGAAGAATTTCTTTGCTGCAAGGGTTCTGAGGCATTGGAAGGGGTTGCCCAGGGCAGTGGTGGAGTCCCCATCCCTGGAGGGATTGAAGAGTCGTGTAGACATAGTGCTGAGGGACATGGGTTAGTTGGGGACTTGTCAGTGTTGGGTTCGTGGTTGGACTCAATGATCTTAAAGGTCTTTACCAACCCAAACCACTCTATGATTCTATGATTCCATGAAAAACTTCTCACTGCACAAGGAAGAGGGACTCGTGGGCCTAAACCACAGGGAAAGA
>NW_010308122.1:1822-3009 GCF_000700745.2 Antrostomus carolinensis
TCCAGTTTTAAGGGCAGATAAGGATGGGAAGAGAGTGCAGAGATAAAGGGAGATAAAACCTCCAACAATGGAGATTTTTAAGAAGAGATGAGATACACATCAGCTGGGGAGCATGAGGGAGAGCTGAGCATGGAGCTCTGTGTTTCCTGCAGCTCCGTTTCTATACGGTGCCTCAGATCAACGTATATTTTCAATCATAGAATCACAGAATGGTTTGGATTGGAAGGGACCTTAAAGATCATCCAGTTCCAACCCCCCTGCCAGCAGCAGGGACACCTTCCACTAGACCAAGTTGCTCAAAGCCTCATCCAGCCTGGCCTTCAACACTTCCAGGGAGGGGGCATCCACAACTTCCTTGGGCAACCTGTTGCAGTGTCTGACCACCCTCACAGTGAAGAAGAAGAATGCAAATAAGATTCTATCCAAGGGCTGGGACATGATCTAGCGAGCACGGACCTCCCTGGTTTTAATCCCTGGATGGTAGGGTAATTTTGGGGCTGTCACACAACACCAGGTTCACACACATCTGCACACAGCTCGTGGGATCTCTGCCTCCCTCTGCTCCCCCTGATGTCAGCACGGCGCTGGTACAGCCTCCAGGGATGAGAAGCGGGATGTTGCCTTTGTATTTGTGTGAGTTCAAGTTCAAAATGATCTCCTCAGGCTTTAATTTGTGAGCTGGGGAGAAACCTCGGCTTTCTTTTGCAAGGTGGTACAAAGAAATCTCCCTCCCCGAGAGGAGAATTTGACATGAATCGGGTTTACTCCTTGTTTGTGGATTAGGCTTTTAGTTTTATCTTCTCAATTCTCATTCCCTCATCATTTGCTTACGTGTTACCCACGTGACAGGCAAACAAAAGCCCCGAACACATCAGTTGTTTCTTGAGATGTTGAGGCTGTTGTTGTATCAGTAACAAATCTGGCCTGAGAGGCTCTGTTTGTTGGGGGAAAAACGGGAGTAAAACTTCCATTTTATCTTCTCATTTCAGTTTTGGATGATTGAGAGAGAAAAATGTGAATCAGAATCTCTGATTCCTGTCAAACAGGTGAGTGGGGAAGAACAAATCGCTGCAGGTGACAGATTTTATACTGGGTCTGCTAATGAAGCTGTAATTTAATGATCAGCAGGGGGAAATCAGTGAAAAGGCTGGAATTTAACCCAGAGGCCAATAACCGTGTCCTGGGCT
>NW_010308123.1:0-379 GCF_000700745.2 Antrostomus carolinensis
CATCATCAAGTTTGGGGTCCCACCATGAGATCTTGGGTTCTAACATGAGGTTTTAGGATCCTATCAGAAGGTTTGGGGGTCTCATCATGAGGTTTTCGGGTCCTATCATGGGGTTTGGGGGTCCCACCACAAGATGTTGAGGTTCTAGCATCAAGTTTGGGGTCCTACCATGGGGTTTTGGGGTCTTATCATGAGGTTTGGGGTCCCATCAGGAGGTTCTGGGGTCCTACCATGAGGTTCTGGGGTCTCACCATGAGGTTTTGGGGTCTCATCATGAGGTTCTGGGGTCCTACCATGAGGTTCTGGGGTCTCACCATGAGGTTTTGGGTTCTCACCATGAGGTTTTGGGGTCCTACCATGAGGTTCTGGGGTCCTACCA
>NW_010308124.1:0-14834 GCF_000700745.2 Antrostomus carolinensis
AACCTTGCCACGCAAACCCAATACACCTTATTACATTAATAAAATACTACCTCAATCTATCCTCATGTTTATATATTTTTAACAGTTACTTTTCTTTGATTTGTGGGTTTAGCCATTAGCATGGCTTTAGCCATGTAGTGTTTTGAGGCAGTCTGTCAGATTTTGATAATGCAGCACATGGAAGATGTTATAGGGGGGGGAAGATTCTGCTTCCGTGGAGATATATTTGCATCTTTAAAACATAGGTGTGTTATTTTCCCAATTTAGTTTAGCAACTATTATCCTTGTGCTCTTTCTTCACATACTAGTATGTTCCAAACACTATGTATCCTGATTTTCTTGTTCTGTGAAGGTGGAATTTTATTAATGTAGTTGGGGCCCCCTGGTAAGTGTTTACCCTCAAGAACCTTTTGGGTGTAAGAGCAACGTGCTAACATAGTTTGAGTTTTGCCTATTTTAGGAATTATGTAAATACTGAGTATTCAGGAGAATACTTCATTGTTATTCAGTGGCTCTGTGTGTGATTGTTATACTAAAACTATATTGTAGGTATATCTGTAGATGTATATATGTATTCCTAGTGGGTACAGTTAAGGTTTGAAATGGACTGTCACATGTCTGTGCATCTTGGCACTTCAGTTTGGCATTCAGCACCTTTATTTCTACTGCGTTTCAAACACTGCATATTGCTGTAAATTGGTGGCTTTTTTATTACTTTTTTTTGAGCCTTCAGTTTTAGTTTTCCTTTACATATAAATGGGACACTGATCTCAAGAAAATACTTACAAGAACTCTCACATATGATTTTGTCAACCTCATCGTCCTCTCAGTAGGGTGTTGACAAATCTACATTCAATAAATTTTGGCATCCTTAGAATAAATATACACTTCATACTTTCCAGAACTCCAAGGCAAGTTATGGAAACTATTTTGGAAAGGAGGGGAAAAAAAAAAAAAGGAGAGAGATTCAGTGTTAACATCACTTTTGTCATGTACATTGAGATGCAAGAAGGAATATTCCCATGTTTCTTAATTTCAAAGGCACAAAAGCTTTGCATTTTCTGCAGCTGAAGGTTTGAACTATCACTAGAAGTGATAGTTCACTACAAGCTAGCCCCTCTGAATCTGCCATTTTTGGGTGGGTTTTGTTGTTCTAGTTAGGACAAGCTTCAGCGTAGGACTGCTAAGATCATGTCTATATATGCTGTCATCACAGTTAGGGTAAACATGCATGTTATTTGAGGGTGGAGTGGGAGCCAAGGCAAACTATTTTTTGGTGTGTTTGTAAACACTGATTTATTTATTTATTTATTTATTTTTATTATTTTTTTTTTAATGTGCACTGGTCTGCAAAGTAGTTAAGCATGGATTAAATTTTGGATAAGTGTACTGTCAAAGGCTAAGGGATCTGAGACCACTTAGAAGATTCAAAAGGTAGTTCTTAAATCCAGCTAAGATGTGTAGAAGTTTGCAGGATTGGAGCTTTAGAACTCTGCTCAGAAAAACTTAATTCTGTGTCCATGTGTCTTGTCAGTGGAAAAAGGCTTGTTTTTACTCTCGCCTGTTATAGTAACAGTCTGAACTATTAACAAGAGTGAAAAATCTGAGAGTTAGTTGGAAGCAGTAGACACATGGATGTAGGTGGGGTTTGTGGCTTGAGTATAGCTCCTTCTTAGTGAAGATATGGAATTGTTGCCTTATCTTTCTTCAGACTACATTGTTAGAAGTACTCTGTCCTGTGCCCATATGTTCCCTCTGAATACCAGAGAAATTGAGTTCCACTGTTGCACCACTCTCAACCTGAGCATGACACTGAAAAATATGATCTGGCAAAAGTACATACTTCTAATAAATACTGTTTAATTAAAAGTTAATTCCGGGAAGGATGAATAATAATAATAATAATAATAATAAAGCTATAGCTGTACAGAAACTAGAGTCTTGAAAGGTCTGTACCTAATCCAGCATTCCTTGCTTTTCACAATGAAATGTTAGTTTGATTCATTAGAATATTTACTTAACATGCTTACAGCTAAAGTTTCTGCTGAACAATACACAGATTAACTCAGAAATCCCAGTAATTTCTTGATCCTTGCATTAAACATTTGTAAAGAATATAGCAATCTGTATAAAATATGAGTAGTATCTTTATATTAAGTGTAGTCTTTGCTGCAACTCTTAAACTCAAGTGAGTGTTGGCTTTTGTTTCAGTAAGGTTGGTGCCAGTCAAACTTGGTTAATTTTGAAAATAGCTTGCTGAGTTTGATCTTTTTTCATGGAATTTCTGACACTGAAGTGCCAAACTTTGTGCTTTGGGTTCTTCTCTGAAAATTGACTTCTGTTTCCTTGAGTGGCAGATACCAGGCTGTGACAAATTCAAATGTACAGTGTTAGAACTGACTTGTATCAGGAACTTAAATTATTCTTTCTATTAACTAACCACCTGCTTATGTGGTTGTGTTTACAAGAAATGTGGTAGTTTAGGGGTTCACCTCTTTTCAAAGGTGTTCTACTGGAATATGAGTAGCGGTAAATGTTGCTTAGGTTTTGTGTAGATACTGGAAGTCTGCTTACAGGGGTAATAATGGAACTGCTACAATTTACAGTAGTTAACACAGTTCAACATGCTGTTTTCATAATTAAAATATGACTGACACATAATAGAGATGATAAATGGATGCCAGATACAGTAGATGGATAACATTTATTGCTAAATATCAAAACATATCCCATGACACTCTCTTAAAGATGCATTTGAAAATGTCTTTCAAATGCTGGGAATTATGCATGGTTTCCATTCCAAAACAACTGATCTTTTATATCGACAATATTAGCTGAATGAGTGGAAGTCTAATCACTTTTCTAAGGTCACATTTTATAAATATAGGCAGCAAAAGGTAGCACTGTTATTTTAATATAGCTATTTATGATTCCGTAGTTAAATCTATGTCATTGTAAACTGTATTTTAAAGAAGCTGAAAATTAACCAGTCTAAGCTTTGCTTCAAAGGTTTAGATACAAGGTCTCAGCTAAGGAGCATCTTTTCTCCAAGCTATTCTTTAAGAGATGGCTCTTCTGTTGTAGAAGAAAAAATATTAAATACTCTGACATATGAAAACCTTCTGAAGTTCCTGTTTGACATGCATCTTTTTTGAACATGTTTCTCGTGCATACATTAACTGGGGTTCATCTAAAGTACACTTAGAGCATTTTAAGATGTATGTAAGGGTAGCAGAGGTGTTAGTATGAGTGTAGTAAATCAGGTTCCCCTTCTTACAGAAAAATTAGAAGCTGAACACAAATGCAAATGAGAACATTTTGACAGCGCCGTGTCCACCTCCCTAATTACAAAGCGAAATTTGCTGTGTTTAACGCTGTGTGGTATAAATAGTCAGAGCGCTCGAGGGAATAAGCAGACTGGAACCCAGAGAGAGATGGGTGGAAAGAAGAAGAAACAGAGCTCTGGAATTTACTAAATAGTTTTGGAGGCTCTATCCTTGTGTCAGGGTTCATTTCCCTTGCAATGGGAAACACCGTTTAAGGTGTGAATTTATTGAATAAGACCCCTAAAATCTAGAGAAGAAAGGCATTTATATTTTTAAATACAGTGATTGAAAAATCATTTGTTTACTGCCTACTTTCCCATTCTGTAATTTGAGCATGAGAAATATGAGTTCATATACATGTTTCCTAAACATGCAGGGAAGTTTTTGTAACTTAGGCACAATTTATTGGAATTAAAGAGGAATTCACACAAAAAAAGGTCCTCTTAAGGAGAATGAGGAAAATTTTCTCTAGGCTTTGTACAATCTTTCGGTGTCTATATATTTCATCATAAAAATATTATTGTAGCTGTTCCTTAGAAGTACTTTCATTGATAAGTCCATCCAAAACTATGCCACCGTTCCTGATTACCTTATGTTGCCTGTGGTCTAAAAGGACTTTTTAATAAGAATTGTCTGTCTCCAAATATAAACTTATCTACCATTAAACTCATCTTGTGGCACAAAGAAATAATATTTCCTGTTTTTTTACATAGGGTACAAAAAGGCTTGAATTCCAGTCAGTTGTTGTGCTATTTGCAATATTTCTAGTTAGTGATTAGATACTCTAGTTATAAACTTTGTGTACTGGCTTGTACAACATTGGTTTTGATTGTTTTTATTCTATCACTAAAAGTTGAGTTTTTAGAATGTAATTTTGCAGTAATCCCTACAAGTGTACTCCAGGAAGAATTTATTTTCTGGAGATTTGTGCTACAGTGGACCAATGCATCAAAAAGACATTGAAGGTGCAATTAAAGTGAATGCATTAATGAAGGGGGAAAAAAAAAAGCAGACAAAAAAAGCAGACTATTGTAGCATGTAGCTAACATCATCACAAAATGACACACAGTTGGGTGTCGCTTTGGGTTTACTGGAGGTCCTTATCCACCTGGCTACTATGGAATGCAGAAGCTTATAGAAGTCTGTCATGGTAGCAGGATTTTTCTGTTTGTTTTTTGTTGTGAGAGTGAATTTCAAATTTAACAAGGGCAGTGTCATGGGACCAAGTGCTGATTTGGTATTTTCAGCCAAATATTCTTGCTTCAGAATCCTCTGGAATATCCTGTCCAGGTAAGTGACTATATCTCTATCAAGGAGACATATCCCCATATGAGCGACTAAGCTGAGTGCACAAGGTCAACAGATAGGTCACTGAGGTGACATAACAGTACTTGCAGTACGTAGTGATTCCTGTCTGTGCCAGTGTTTGTGAAGACAGATGGATGTTCTCCCTCTGCTCTCATCGGATTTAGATTATTGGCAGTCCTCTGCATCTGTGCAGCAAAGTAGTACTAGGTCAGTTAGCCTGCATATGAACACTGAAAGTCAAACAACAGATTTGTTGTCATTAAAGCTGTTAAATTTCAGCTTAAAACAGCATGGGGATGCTGTCAGACTTGATGTAATTAAGAACAACTTGATTAATTGGCACACCCTTACACTGAATTAAATTGAGCTTGCAATATTAACAATATGGTGAGTGGAAATCATAGTACGAGTAGTCTTCTGAAGTGTGCAGGCTTCCTTTCGTAACTAATTTAGTGCTTGCTGGCACCTCCTCCACAGAGTAGCCATAACATACTGATCAAAGGGCTAGCCACATCAGCATTTCACTGACATTAATGCTCATACGTTGGAATGAGGTTTAAAAATAAGTTTTGTGTGTAATGTCTTGGTAATAGAATTTAACTGTGTTGGATTATTGCTGGTGTGATTATTAGTAAAATGTTATTTTCATTTCTGGATGCACATACTTGTCAGAATAAGTAATACAGGATATGTAATTAGAAAATGTAACTTTCCAGTGTGTTAAGAGACAGAATATCTTGTACCACTGTGCAGTGTGAATGTTGGGTTCTAAATGTCAAAGAAACACATAGTTCTACATAGCTGCTGCATATACTTGTGTTTTAAAAAACTCGTCAGTGGAATGATGTCTTCTTCAGTGAAAAATTTATTGTTTATGAATGTTTGTTGAAAAAATGTGTGTTGCACAGAAGCCCAACCCCTTATGGTACTTCTGTTTGTTGTTTTCCTCTTCCATTGTATCTTGTTTTTTTTCTTTTTTTAGAGCACTACCATAGACTGTAAATTAACATCAGCAGCAGCTGGAGATAAAAACTTTGACAAAAGCCCAACAAAAACAAGACAGCCTCGAAAAGTTGATTTGCGAGCTCGATACTGGGCATTTCTTTTTGACAATCTCAGACGGGCAGTTGATGAAATCTATGTTACGTGTGAATCGGATCAGAGTGTAGTAGAATGCAAGGTAAGGTTTCAGCTGGTTTTTGTCTGTTGTCACATGGCTCTTGTCATACTTTTATTTATACTTTACAAAAAAGCTGCATGAGGAATTAGAGCTTCAGAAGCATGTTACTTTTTGTATTTAGTGAAGGCTTGTAAACAGAAAAACTGATGGCATATTTATTCAGATTTAAGAAGGTGCTTTTATCTTAGAGACTAGTTTTTGAAGTGATTACATCTTGTAATGATGTACGTAATGTTATTGGATCTCCGTTTTTTGATGAAATCAGTTTTTGCTTGCTGAGTTTTGATTTTCTTAATTTTCTGACTGAACACAGTTTTATTTTTCCCTTGTAATGCTCTTTACTGTAGGTGGCACTGTTGTGATTCAGCCTTTTTCACATTCATTTGCTTCCTGTTAAGTGGCTTAATTATGCATTGCCCCCTTTTCGCAGTGGTAGCTCACACTCTTCCAGTTCTGTTTGTGGTGTTAAGAAAGTGATTGGTGGTCAAGCGTAAACAATATCTGGTTGGGATGTCACTGTAAGGCGCGCTTCCTAATTTTGAATAACCTGTGTTTGTAATAGCTTATGCATCTGTTTTATGTTTTATGATGGTTTCTAGTAGATCTGTAGAAAGATCATTGTCATTTAATAAAAATCACTCATTCTCCAGAAATGGAATTTATTGCAAGCATGAAGAGAAACCAGAAGAATACATTATAGCATGAAGAGAAACCAGAAGAATACATTATAAAAGAAATGTTAAAGATGTGACTTCTGTTTTCATATTAAACATGGCTGGAAACTCAACATATTCTGGAAATGATTATCTAATCACTGTAAAAAATTACATATATCAATTTAAGTAAACTTTTTTCTTATCATATGCATCTAGTTTTCTCCTGTAATCAGACATGGCCAAACTGACTTTGAGATTAACGTACAAATACATTTCATTGAAAGCAGGTTTGAAAACTGAACAGTAGCTAGAGGCTTCCAAACCACTGGTTGGTCTAACACAATTGAACATTTTGTTACTGAACTGTCTTCCTGCTCAGGAAATTTCTCTGGAGAATTTTTTGGTTTAAGAAAATCAGTCAGCCTTGCATTGTAATTAGATTACCATTTTAAACTTTTGTGACTGAGAGAACAGAAGTGTATTTGTATCATTATCACATATTTTGGGGGTTAGATATCATTCAGCATTTTAATCGTGCTACTTGATCTGTTCTCGGATGGAGATACTACATAGCCGACATGAAAAGCCTCCATTTTAGTAGACGCTTGACATTGATGTGTGTATTTGTGTGCGTCAGATTATTTGTTTGCAAAACAGGGCTGGAAGAAGACATAACTGAGTGAACAGGGGAGTCTAGTGTCATGTGTTGTAAAACTTATGTAACATTCATGTTGCTTTTACCTTTTAAAAGATCTTTTTTTAGCACGAAAAAGAGCCTTACTGGACTAGTTGGAATATGTGTTTGTGCTATGGTCTTTTGTTTGTGAGATTTTCTTTTAAAGGTTACTGTTAAAGGATGATTGTTACTCTTGATAAATTACTAAAATTTTTGTTAATTAAGCTATGAAGTATAGAACTGTTGAGTCTTGCAAATTATTTTTACTAATGATGTTTCACTTTTATCAGTTCTATTGGTTGTCATCTTTTATTTTGGGGTGGTTATTGTTGACAGATACCATCCGGTTTCTACCAGAGGTGAAGCTGTCAATGTGTTCTAGCTAATTGCTTACAGCAGAGTGTCTTAACTGCTGTCTTTTGAAGTGAGTGCTATACATAACTCTTAATAGATAGGCATATAGCATTTTGATACTACATACATAGGCTTGAAGTAGGGGGTGATCAAACTCATTGTTAGCATGGAGGTATGTTTTAATTTTGGGCGGAATATTAATGATAATGATCAACAAATCCTTATGGAAACCACGAGTCTTCCTCACCTCTGATTCTGGAAAGCTAGTGCTTGCTGTCCTCCATCAACTGAAATATCTTGTTTAAGTGCAGCTTTCATATTATGGAATGTATGGAAAGTGTTTACTGTAGTACCTCAACCTTTGAGGAGTTCATAAATTAAAATAGTGATCTAGACTCAGAGTTCAGTTGGCAAACAATATTTGAAAAGCACTCAATGACGTTACTTCAAGAATTCATGTAGCTTAATAGAAGGCCTGTGTACTGCCTTAAAAATAGCTTATCTTATTCTTTAGTTTGATCGCTACAGTTTGTCCATGTGTGACTCGGTTCAGGTAAATAATCATCACTCGCTTATCTAAAACACTTACTTGTTTCAGTGCCTTGGCTTTGGTCATTCTATATACGTTGCTATTGTATTGCTCCCAAGCCCCAGGTTTCCTACTTTGTATTGACTGCTCTGATCCTGTCTGGCCAGATCTTGAAAGATCTCTGGTTCTGGTTTTTCTTGCTGATTGTTTTTGTTTGTTTGTTTTGTTTTAAATAAGAATTGATTGAAGTGCGTGTCATTATGTCATTTCTGGCACCAGAGAAACCAGTAAGGAGATCATGGGAAGACAGGCTCCACTAGATCCACAGTTGCAGAACCACTTAGGCTTTTTTTGCTTGGTGGTTTTTTGGTTTGCTTTTTTCCTTCTCTTTGAACAGGAGGAGTTCAGCTAATTGTTGTGCTTTTTCCATTTTTTATGTATGGCAGTACTGGTTTTCTGAATATTTTAATTTTAAGATGAAATTTCAATTTGTAATAAACTTTTAATAAAGTTTTTAAAGGTGATAATGGATTAGCTTCATGTTTATACTGTTTTTTGCTTTTTATACTACATAGAACTTTTTATACTACATAGAAAAGTATCTAGTGTTTAAAATGTTACAAGAGATACAAACACACACATCAGCTCAGTTTAAAATGGATTAATGTATTTCTGCCATACCTAAATAATTGAGATGATTTCGATAAATGAGATTTTTGTACTGCCATGTTTTTCTATTTACTTTCCAAACTCATTTGACAGAGTATCTTGTTAGTTCTATTCACGAAGTACCATTTTTATTTTTACTGTGCGGCATATGTGGGTAACAATATTAAATGAAGATCCATAATGATTAAACTGCTAACTTTTTCCTTTTTTTTTTTTTTTTAAAGCAGGATTTTGAAAAATCCTTTTTATTATGATAAGTCTGTATTATCAAGAAATTCCTTAATCCACATTTCAACTTTTTAAATGATACCTCCTCAAACTTAGGTCTTTGTCAAATGAGCATATGCTATTCTATTTAAACCCTTTAGTTGTATAAAGTTCATACTAAAAGAAGATGTGTGTAAAAACAAAATGTGATAACTTTGGGCATTTAAAACCTTCAGATTAATCTGGTGTAAAAGTATTTCTTTTTTGATTTTGTACTTTTTACTCTCTTGTAGTCTTACAAGTTGATATAGTTTTATTGATTACGTTGTCACTGTTTGATGCTCCCGAATTGGAAAGGGCTCTAGTGGCTGGTTGTGGTTGAAACTCCAGACGAAAGGGTTGTGGTAAGGATACAAAGAGTGGAAATGTGTGAAAGAGGATCAGTGGTTGTGTATATTTTCTCTCAGCTTTGAGCACTGCTGAAATTGGTATTTTGCTATTGATTTGGAATTCAGAACTCTCAAATTTTGTATATAGATGTGGCTTTGATGCTTTGTATATAAAGATATAATGAACATGGTAGAATTACTGCTAAAATAAAAAAAAGGATTCTCAAGTTTAACCATCATCTTACTATACATAAATCAGTTTGTGAAATAGTGATAGATAAAGATTAGAAGTTTTATTACCTAGTATTTTCTAGTTTTGGGTGGTGAGCTTAGGAAGAAAAGAGTTGCTAATACCTTTAAATCTCTTTCTGTGTGCTAAAAGGAATTAAGCCCCAAATTATTTGTGGTTGGAGGAAAGCAGATTTTGTAGCTGATTTTGACCAGTGGAATTTTGGTTAATGCAACACAGAAATGTATTCTGCTATTGTTTTATGGTCTTCAGGTGTCTCAGCAACTGAGTTTATACACACACACACACACACACCCCTATATATATATAGGATCCAGCAGCTAAGGCTACAGTAAGTCTAGAAGAATCTCAAACTACTTCAAATGTCATTGTTGAGGGTTTTTTCCCTTCTAGGGTGGCTTCAACTGTGAGGTTTTTTCTTTCAAAAAAGCTGAATTTTATGATGTGAAAATTTAGTTCTATATTCTTTTTAAGTTGCTAGCTAGCATTACTTAATGCTTATACAAACTTTTATCTTTCCACCCATCATTACTCTGATATATTTCTATAAGGTTTTGGCAAGGGTAGTCTACCTTGAGTGTAGTTCAGTGAAAACAGTTCACTTCTGCTTGAGATTCTTATTCCCTCTTATAAAATGGAAAATTCGACAGTGAAGTTCTGTTGTTATGATTTTCATAGACAGCATAAGATACTCTAAAGAGGTCAGTAAAACTTTTCCCTTAAAAGACTTGACATGTTGCATGATGTTGTATGTGAAAGAACCAGCTGAAACAACTTTAAGGCCTTCCAATGAGGGTGATATCCGTGAGAGATTTTGAGTTGATTGAAGGCCTCCCAGAAGGAGAGAGGAACTTACTTCATTAGGGTCTCTTGCTGAGAATGCCTTGTGAGGGCTGTGCTTGGTTCTGGGTATGCTAATTCTAACGATTTCAATCTTTGCATGCAGACCGAGACCCATGGTCATCCAGGCTGATTACTGGCTTTTAAGCCAGCCAAGAGAATAAAACAGTTTTTAAACATGTTAGAGCTGAAGGTAGAAAAAACAAGATTTTTCCTAACTTCAGTGAAAATTAAATTCACAATAACTTGGTGTAATGGTCAAGTTGATCCTAACAGGATCTTGATCCTATTTCTGCTGATAAGAGACAATTCAACTCTGTCCACTTTACTTTTTCTGGCAGGTAAGTTTTGTTGGTTTTGGTCTTTTTCCCCATACTTCTTAGTTTTACAAATATGAAAAGTACCTGGTTCCAGGGAGGAAAAAATAGAGAGTCAGAGTCTGATCCTTAAGGCTTTTTGGGAGAGATAATTTGTTATAAGTGAGTTGCACTTCTTTCCATGTAGTGCTACAGACTCCAAGAAGGGTATCCCAAGAAGGGTTATCAAGTAATTTATTTCATCAACACAGGCCTCTAAGTATTCTGTTTAGGTACATTATTCTTGTTCCAGTGTCCTAGATTCCTCTGCATCTCTGGGTGAAAAAAATCTTGGCTTTCTAAGGGAATTAACCCCCCCCCACCCTCCCCTCCAAAAAACCCCACAAACAAACAAAAAAAAACAAACAAAAAAACAAACCCAAAAAACAACCCAAACTGCAAAATCTGTGTGTTTTTTAATTAAGATTTATTCCACGTCTTTTGCTTTTTATACCTGAATTCTTTTATTTGCAAATTATTTCCCCACTAGAGTTCTCTATTAAGTGTGTTTCTATCAATTTTGTAACCATTTTCAGCATTACCTTAATACTTTGTTGTACTGATGTGTTCATTCTTTGAACCTCTAGAACATTTCCAACCCAGACCAATTCATGATTCTATGATTTCTAGTGAGGAGAATTTCAACATGGAATGAACTCTCTTCTGTAGGATTTAATCTATTTTCCTTTTTATTCAGTAAAACTAAGGTGATTATGAGTTTCCCTGACAGCCTAAGCGAATGATTTACATATTAGAACATGTATAGTTCTTTTCCTGTGTTTCTTACAAGACAGTCTTTCAGATCAGTAGATTTTTATGGAATATATATATTCAAATTGTTTGAGGAGGTCAGTAGTTGGAATATGTCAGAAGTATGCTAGGCTGCCACTTATCACAGTTATTAAAAATACACGTCTTCTGTTTCTGAATTTGGAGTTACTTAGGAAGAGTATTTTCTTTCTAAATAAATGCCCTATGGTTATATTGTGGCAGTCAATGTCAAGTGAAAATATCCTTTGTGAGCATTTCTCTTGCCTGTTTTTGGACATTTATGTTTTCATTGTTGTCATCTGCAGATGTGTCAACAGTGAAGGGGACAGGAAAATGGGGTAATGACTGGGCATTCAGTCTCACAGGTGGGAATGGATGAGATCTTTCAGAATGGTAATCTGTTCTAAAAAGCCAGATACTGAAATCTGGCATCTCTTCTGGTTGTCAGTCAGGATAATCCTGTTCCTGCCTCCCCATCCTTCACATCATGTATATATATCTATAGATATATTTAGAATTAATAAACTGTGTGATTAAGTCCCTGCATGTGCCTCCTGACGGCTACATTCATTCTTATGGAGAAAATTTATTTTGATACTGGTTCTGCTTCTCAGGAGCACATCCTTGGCAGATAGTGGATTATGGTTGTCATCTTGTAGGTGAGTCAGTAGCAACTAAGGCCAGATATGGTGCATTTAACACTTGCATGTAAGCAGCCACATGTTCCTCCAGCTTTACTATCTAGAGTTTGCTGCTTAGTGACTTCTGCAAGGCTAGTGTGAGAACGCTTAAAAAGGCACACTAATTGGCAGAACTTTAGTTACTGGAAAATTATTGTGTTTCTCTGTATCTGTTTTAGTCTTTTTTTTTTTTTTTTTTTTTTTAAATATTCTCTACTGTGTACTGAATTTGGTATGATGAGAGCTCTTTGGCTAGAGGAGCTGCTTCCTTTCATCCTTTCCCAGAGTTGTAAGTACCACTTTGGCAATCATCTTTGTTTAACCTAACCCAGAGCTGGCTTTAAGTGTTGGTAATTCAACTGTATGAAAAAGGCTACAAGGAATTTTTAAAATCAATTTCTGTGTCAAATCACTGAAACACCCAGTTAACCTTAAAAACATAAGTTGAAAGAAAGAAAGAAGGAAGTTAGGTTGCCTGCTAAAAATGTACTCTAGTAAAAAAAAATGGAGTTTATTTTGGTAAATACATAATATAAAATATTCAGTATAATGAAACAACATAAAGTATGCATAGTTTGAAAATAAATCACACATTTCTAGCCTTTAGAATAAGCTAAAGTACAGAAGTGATGACAGAATTTAATTTGTCTGACGCACATTCTACTATTTTGAATTGTAACAACCTTAAAATCCAGGAGTCTTCCATGCTTCATTGTTTTCCTTCTCCTTTTTTAAGAATGGGAGAATAAATGGAGAAGGCAACATTTCAAAGCCGCATGGGATTTCCAAACAAAGTGAATGTCTGTTTTTAAGAATTATAATAGGCCTATTTAGGACTGAAGTCAAGATTGTCCTGATTCAGGAATTTAGGATTATTGTGATGTAGCTACTCTATGTATTAGAGATCCTTGTTGATTGCAGAGTAATTAATATGATCACCCAATTGAAAAGGCTATAGAAGTACAACTTTTAAGATAAATACATAGAAACCAAGGGAATGACTGAGAGCTGAAGAAAAGGAAAAGCAGAAAAAGAGCTTTTTGACATGCAGAGCTATTGATCAGAGAATTGAACAGAAGGGAGAAAGAAACAGGAGCTGTATTGTGAGTGGTTTTAGTTTTATGTCACCGATTTTCCTTTAAGTGTTGTTTTTAACAGTATTGCTTTCTTTTTTAGTTTGAACTGGCTCTTTAAAAATCATATGAGATGGATATGACCTTGAAAAATAATGGGATTTAAAATTGTTTTGACTCTAGTGCAGCCATAGCCTACCCCATAAAGGTTCTTTTTTGTCAGCACCTTCTCAAGTGGTACGAGTTTCCACTGCTTCAGCACCACAGGGTATATCTGCTACACTTGGTACCGTAGGTGAGCTAGAGAGCTGTATTGATGTCCAAGACCCCAGAGCCCTGCACGCCAGTATTGTGTGTCAGTAGGACAAAGGGATGGCGCCAACCGTCCTGCTGTATGCGCCATTAACTAGAATTAATTACAAACCAATCGAATCCGTTGCAGCCAATTGGTAAACTAATTGGTAATTTTAGCTCTACATCTATATGTAGTTATCTGGATGCCTGTAACGGTGCTTTCAGAGCCACTTTTGTTCTGCTTCATCCTGCTTGACAAAATGGCCCTCATAGCTTTAGGGAGAAAGATGTGCATCAGTGAATATGGGGCCGCTCCAGCTGCTTGTCTTGTTTGTATTCCCTTGTTCGTAAAACATGACTCGGGTTACAGCTGCATGGTTCTGCTCTGATCATTTCTGATAATGTGTAGCTAAACATTCCTTAAAATAGGTTAAGCCATTTATTGTATTTTTTTCCCTGTGCCAACTAACTTCAGAAATATAACTCATATTCAGATTGATTCATTTTTTTTTTTTTTTGTAAGGAATATCTCAGTGGCAGACTTGAAAAGTAAATGATTCAGAATTAAATTTTGCTTTCTATGCTCTTATTGTTAGTAACAGTCAGCACAACTTAGTATGGGCTAACCTAAATGAACATGAATTGAATTAGCTGAAATTTTATTAGTGAAACCGAAAAAAAAGAACTGGATAAAATACTTGACTTGTTCATTTCTTGTAGCAGACTTTACTTATGAATTGTTTTGGAGCTGTAAACCAACTGCCTTGTAAGAAAGATTTTTGTTAACTTTTTTGCAGAGTATTTCAAAACAAAGAGCAACTTTTACATCAGCAGTGGTATTCTGTTTGTTTCGCTTGTGTTTGACTTTCTTGTGACTTCTCCCATATAACAACCAGCATACGCTCTAGATCTGTCATACGTACTTGTTAAAAGGATACCTACATGAAAGCTGAAGCTGGATTTCAAACTTGCATTTATGTTAAACAAAATAAATAATCATCCATATAATTTTATATAAAAAAGCATTTTGCATACATTAGAGATCCTTTTTCTATTAAAAGGGCAATTAAAAGTAAAGATGAATGGGATGTGATGATACAAAAAAGTGCATTAGTTACCTGTACTGGAATAGTTTTTACTATTTTCAGTATTAAAAGTTTTCTTGTTAAAATTTGTAGTTATACACTTAAGAACAAATACAACTTCATTTGTAATTGTTCCCCAAATATTTCTAAGTAACAGTTACTCACTTTGAGCAGAAAATTTCTCTTAATAC
>NW_010308124.1:14867-23187 GCF_000700745.2 Antrostomus carolinensis
AATGGCAATGCTTTGTCATTAGTGTTTTTCTTTATACCATAAAATTATGTCTATATTTTAAACTCTGCATGTGAAGCTGATGGAAGTTTTCATAGAATTCAAACTTCATTTATGGATTTTTATTATTTTTAGCATGCTGTCATCATAGAGTGCAGTATACATTTTTCTTGTCTTTGAAGGAGTGGTTATGAAAGCTTCTGATTCTCATGATGTCGAGCATTGATGTGCTCTGTTAGGTGATAGTCAGCTCTGCCGAGAAGGTACCTTATGCCTGTTGGCTTTGATGGTCTGTGTGTTTTTTGTCACATTTAGTAAATGATTTTTGAGTTCATATGTGATTTCCTAGCTTCCTGCAGGGTAAGGAATTGCTCCTTTCTCTACCACTGGCAGCAGATAACTATAGCTTGCTCAGGCAACAAAGCTGAGAGTTGAATCATATGGTATTTACTCTGCTTTGCAGTGAAAAAATGGTAGCATTGTCTTAATAAAGACTGCAGGATCCCAATTTATCTTTTTTTTTATTGTTTCTGTATACAATCTGACCTTACTCTAGCTACTAAACTTAAACATTTGCCCAAACTGGAAATCAGTAGATACAGTCAATAATTTCTGAAAGTTAGAGATGTTTTTACCAGAAACAAGTCTTTTAGTTCCCTACTGTTCAGCCACTGACATTTTATCTATGAATTTCTTCCTGATCCTGTGTGAAGTCAAGTTAATTTTCTATGTCTTTTTATAATAGTTAGTTTTATTTCTTAGAGACCAACACGTAATTTACAAGATTATGTACAAGATCAAGTACTTAATCAAGATTTTGCAATATTTTGAATAAAACTCCAGCCCACCCACATAATTTCTGACAGTGTATGTTTAATTCTGCCTGGGAATTATGAGATGGACTAGAATGCTCTTAAGATCCTTCCTAGTTGTGTTACTTTATGGTAATGTGTACATCTTTCAGCCTTAAAATACATTCACGACCACAGCTTTCAGTGATAAATTCACATAAAATGTGTAAATTCTTTGGCAACTCCATATAGTTCGAAAGTCATTTTTTAAATGGTAAGAAATGAATTGTTTTTTAATGGTTAAGAAGTATAATCTGGGTATTGGAGCTGTAAGGTCTGGACATCTAATTCCATAGACAAGAATGTGCAATTAGTGACTTTTTTTCGTTTGTTAAATCCATGCTAATCAGAGGAGAGAATGTAAACTTTGCATCTTGCAGCTTATCTTGTTTATTTCTCAGTAAGTTTATGTCAAACATGATGATTTTATGAAACATGTGTAACGCTGTGGTCTTTCTCTTTTTTTGTCTCTCAAAATATCACCATGAGATTCTCTTTGATGAAAAACTACTTTTTTAGGACAATAGTGCTAATCTCATGTGACAATAGAATGCCTGTCACTAATCTGGACAAGTACAGACAGCATTTGAAAGTTCTGCACACTTGAAAGTCTGTAGGAACGGGATACGGTTTGCTGAGCTTTGGAGGCATACGAACTGTTATTTTTTTTTTTCTAATGCAAGGATCCCAGAATTCTCCAGAAGGAATTCCCTCCGATACATTTACCTTTGTGTAACTGTGTATTTTTACTTCACAAACAGATTAATCTTTAGTCTCCCACAAGTCTCTCAGGTTTTACAGATAGTTTTGCTTATTTGGTGAAGTACGCCCAGTGTATTTTAAAAGATAACAACTCTGAGAAAAAAATGCTGGAACAGTGATACTTATGTACCTTAGGAATTATTTTCATGACAAATTTTGCTATTTTGTCCTTAGACATTGGTGCTCACAGAGGTTTTAGAAAATGTGCACTTTTTTGATAGGATAAATGTTTTAATGTTTGTTCACATAAAATTTTTAACTTTCTGAGCATTTTTGTTTTCAAGGTTTTTCTTGGGTTTATTTTTTATGAGATAGCTACAGACTAGTGAAGTTCCTGCTTTCTCTTCAGTTCCTTTATTTGGGCAGGGGGGATTGTTTTTAAATGCAAAGATTGATGTAATGATTCCTTTCCAGGAAGTCCTAATGATGCTTGATAACTACGTAAGGGACTTCAAAGCATTGATTGACTGGATACAGCTACAGGAGAAGCTAGAAAAAACTGATGCTCAAAGCAGGTAATTAGATTTTTAAAATTATTATTATTTTTTTAATCTACATCCAAATACTGCCTCATAGTGAACTTCATTTTGTAGCAGAGATACAGCAAGTAGAACCAATTTTAGTACCTGCTCTGAAGCATCAAATAGGAAATATTCCATTTGCACAGAATAGATGTGAGGACATAGAGGGAGTTACCAGTGAACAATTCTGCTGGAAATGGTAAAGGTTTTGGAAGTATAGTATCAGAAAGGTACAACAGATTACATCATTATAATTTGTGCCTAGTGTTGAATTTGTACCTTGGTGCCTAAGTTTGAGCTTTGAGAGGTAAGTGAGAAGTAAGGTTATGCTGGTATCATTTGTGCCCGTAGAAGATGGGAAACCTGTAGTATGTGTGGAGTAATACACTTTAGCTCTACCATTTTCCTTTGTTAGGTAGTGCGTTCAATCACTCATCTGCTTAGGTGTAGACAAAAAGTAGACCAAACGTGACAAAGTGTTTTTTATTAGTTAATTACAGGTTGTTAATCCTGTCAGTAGTACTGGAACCAGTTAAAAAATAATTTGTGTAAGTGCTTTTCCTAATCTGTCTCCATCAGCAGTGGGTTCTACAAGTTTGATTTTGGTTTGGATTGCCAGTTGAAATTCTTGTGTAATCAGGTAGCTTCAGGAGCAAGAGTTAAGAAAAAATAAAATAACATCAGCTCCAATAAGGTGCATAATGAGACTGCTTCCACTTCAAACGATGTCTCTTTGAATGAGAACGTTTCATGTTAGTGGCAGTTAATTTAAATCAACTTGTTCAATTGTCTTTGCAAGGACACATTTATCAGTAAATGCTATTGCTGACAAAGTTTGGTATGTCAGTAGTATAATAGAAGGAGTGGAAGGTGATATATTTGGTTGGTTCTAAAGTTTTTTCTATACTGGAGATATGTGATACCTATATTAACTAAAGCAGCATTTAAACTGTATTGAATGCTCTATTACGCAGGATACGAAAACCTGGGGTACCTTAAATGGTTGAGGCCTTTTATGTGCATTATTATTGTCACTAGAACTAGAGGCTATTTCCAGTCCTACCCCTGATTCTTCCCTTTTAACTGGTTGTTTTGAGGTTTGGTCTCACACTGTCATGTAAAATAAGCATTGTAGTCTTGCAAGTATGCATTATTTTTGATATGGGTCTGGCTAATACATTTGGAGTTGGTATAGAAACCATTGCAAAGATATATGATTAAATTCAGCAGTATTCATTAATACTTTACAGCATTTGTTGGTGCTGTTTTTCCTTTAAGGTGATAGAGGAGTAGTTACTGCGAATTTTATTTTTAAAGTTTTCTTTCCTGAATTTGCAGACCTACTTCATTAGCCTGGGAAGTAAAGAAAATGTCTCCCGGACGCCATGTGATTCCAAATCCATCCACAGATAGAATTAGTGCGACATCAAATGCTCGAAGAAGTTTAAATTTTGGGTATGAAACCAGATCATAAGTTTATTAAAGTTCAAATAAGGATTCATTTGAAGCAGAGTGCATGTATGAACTATTTTCTATAGTACTCAATATATTGCTGTTTATTAAGTTGTATATGTGATTACTTGCATTCATGAAAATGAAAACCCTATCAAGGACTTAATTTTTTTTAATTACTTCATTATATATTTAATTACTGGCCATTCCAAAGACCTGAAGATAAAATACAATTAGTGTATTTTATGTTACCTGTTTAGTACTTTCTTCCCACTACAAAACAAATGTGAAAATGTCTGTAATTGGTATTTTAAAATTGCCAGTGTATGCAATGCGAATGGCCAACAGAGTGTGCAAAAGTAAATATAGGTCAAAAAGAGTGAATGTAAATTGAGATTCTGAAGATTCTGAATGAATAGCAAAACTGATATTAGTTTAAATATAGAACTGCATAACACATCTTTTACTTGTTAAAATGAAAATGCTGTTTGAAAGCAGTTCAACAAAAATGTGCATAAACACCGTTTTAGAGCAGCACTGTCTGGTGCTGTTTCAGTTCTGGAGAGCATATAAGTGTCCAATTTAAATCTTTCTCAAGGGTGTGTTTTTGAGTTGATTCAGGTTTATTTGGATCTCTACACATACTATACTTATTTTCATAAGTGATTAGTGTCCTCAACAGAAATACAATATTTTAATATTCGGTCATTACCTCTGAGTATTGAGCTCTCTTAAATTTTGAATGTGAGGTATTTCTACAAAAATATTAAAAACTGTGGTGGAAAAGTCGCTCCAATGGTGCTAGTCTCTTTGTAGCTGTATATATTAATACCTACCTGACAACATTTGAGAGGTGTCTGCTTAAATGCATGAAGATGGGGAGAAAATGGTCTCATTTGACAAGTAGTCAAATGAAAAATCTGAATCTGGTGGGAATCAATGCTCTTTTATTTTTATTAGAACACAAACAACAGCTCAGCATGATGATGTCTTTCAGCTAAGCCTTTTTCGCATGTAATTACCTGTTGCTATTGTTGCTGGAGCTGTTTTGTTCACCATCACAGGGAGATGATTAGCAGCTCTGTGTTAAAGCAGCTAATAAGATGAGTTTTCTGTCCTTCGGACTTGCAAACTTTCTTCTGTCTACTTTGTCTCAAAGCAAGGCAGCACCAGACAACAGAAAAGAATTGGATGCTTCTTGAACATGTGCTTCTGGAATGAATGTTACTGTTTTTCAATGGAAAAAATTTTGCTTGCATTCACTTAAATAAAACTGTATAGGTTTGTTGATCTAAACCTTGTGCAGGAAATGGCAATTTTTTACAAAAGGCAAAACCAAATAATTTAAAAAACACAATATAGTTCTGTCCATCCACAATTTGAAAGTTCGGACAGTCATTTGCATCTTTATGAAGGTTACTAGAATGCCCTTCCAGATTTACAATATATTTTTGCTAAATGAATAATGGAAAATAGATCTAGTATTTTATTTACTTAACCTAGGAACAGAGTATGTTATGGATTTGTGTGATCCACACTGGCAGTTAAACCTGCACTTTTGTGGACTTCTTGCACATAGTCTTTGTTAGAACCCTGGTATTAATAATGGGTGCAGCCCATTCTGTGCAGTTTGTTGATGCAGTTGGGCAGGACCCAGGGAGGTGCAATAGAAGAGCTGTCACATTTGGCTGCAAATACTCACCATATATTTATTTCTATGATTTGAAAATTTAGTATCAGAGAATGTTTCTGGTGGGGAATTGTTTGTCCATCACTATGGTGCTGCATGTTTCTTCATCCACTAGACATTTTTAAAATTTTGGAACTAGTCCGAGTCTGAATTGGTGAACACCAAGATTAATGAGAAAGTGTCCCGATAAAGTTTTCTAACGAACCATTCTGTTATTTGATTAGACACTAAAAAGAACCCTTTCATTTAGGAACCCTGCAGTGGCAATTTCTGCAACACGCCTGGCTCCTTCTGGTGTAAGTTGGGCTGATAAGGTGAAAGCCAATCATGGAACTAAAGCTGCCGGTCCTGAGCTAGCAGCAGCACAAACCTCTCTGCCACCTCCAGCACAGAAGTCATCGCGGAAAAATGGCAAGTCTCTTTCAGTGACCTAAGTTATTTTCACAAACTGTGTGGTATGAAATCAGTTCAGAGTGTGATGACCTATTTTCAAACTAAAATTAAGTACAGTTTTTCAAAATACAGTGTCTGAATTAAGTATCAAGGTAAGAGATTAATGCAGCCTTACATTATCATTGTGATAATGAAGTTTGGGACAAAGTTGTGTTTTCACATGTAGGCAACGTTCCACTGTATTTCCACTAACTAGAATTTAATCAGTTAAAATGCCAGCAGATCACACCCAAGAAACAAAAGGTCTTTGGTCGCAAACTGATCATCCAACTGTCTCCAATTTGGAATGGTTTAGCAATATAAAGACTAATACATGTCCACAATCTGGAAAAGAGCTCAAGGTAGTTTTACATGCCCATGGAGACAATGTTACCAGAACTGTGCTGAAGTAACAATTTATGGTTTGTTTTTTTTTTTCTTTGAAGACAAGAATGGCTGCATTAAGTTATGATTTGTTTCCCTAAAGATTCCCCGTGCAGAATGCTTGATGCTGGGATCTTTTCCTTCTAGAAAAATTTGTTTAGTTAGAGACATAAAAAAGCTTTACCTTTTGGTTTATGAAGTTAGTTTCTTTGCACACACTGGAACCCTGAGATTGTCTTCAGAGATGCATTTTTTTATGTGTGATTTCAGATGACTTTCTGCAAAATCATCAGGCAGGCTTTAGAAATGGATATTCTTAAAAAAAAAAAAAAAAGAAGAAATGGTCATAATTTGTGGGGTTTTTTTAAAGAAAAAATACTGTAAGAGAATGTGTTAATATAACATAGGTGTACATTCAAACTAGTAGTAGTAGAAGTCATATCTAATGGTTTGGAAACTTGTGGTATATTATGGAACTAAATACCTTGTCCAAGTGTCTTGCGATGTAACATAAGTGAGTTCAGTAGCATTCAGATTCTTATGCTTAGGAAAGAACTATCAAAGCCATACTCTAAAAATGGTTGTTTGAATGGGAATTGATTGATGTTGTTTGCATGAGGGAATATCTTGCAGTGGGCTAGTTTGAGAACAGTAGCAATGTGGTTGAGTTTTCAACTCTCTAACTGAAAGTGTAATTCCACTTTTAATTTTTGCCAGTAGTTGAAGCTATTCATAATGAACCCTTTTTCCGTTGATTATTGCTCATATTAAAGTGACAGATTCCAAACTGTTGTTAAAATACCTTTATTAGGGATTTTTGTGACCATGGAGAATTTTATGAGCTGCAGAGGGAATAAAACTGATCTGCACTTCTGTATGGATAACATATTTTTCAGAGAGTAGAAGGAAAACAAAAGACACTATCCTTATGTTAGTTTTAGACATTTAAATGGCTGAAGAGTCAGTGTTGTGATGTGTTTTATTGGCTGTTATTAGCAGCTGATGAGCTCCAAAACCAGCGAAACCACTTAGGTCCTGTAGTACTGGCCTATAAATGGTCAGTAATTTTTAAAATCAAATGTACTTTCAGACTTTCATTTTAAGAAATAACAGTCTTTGTTCTTAAGAATTTCTTAGCTCTGACATTCAACATTGGAGAATTTGATTTTCTCATGGCTGAATTGTAATGTTTTTAACGAATCAAATTCTCTTTAGGAGCATATTATCCTTTGTGCGGAGGCTAGAATCACTTTGGTAAAATCAAATTAACCTCACTGATAGGAGCACAAGAGGATCTGTGAAGTTTACGCAAAGGGAGTCGCAAAGGCTCTTCACATGCATTATTGAAGCAGAAATGAGGCTTGTGTATCATCTGCTCTGCCTGTCCACCAGCTAATGCACTCACAGCTGTTAGGTACTGGCCTTGTGGGAGGGAGGATTCTTCCTGCCACCCTGTAGCGCTCACTTGCCCCGCTAAAGCCCAGCTGGGGCTTAGAGTGGCAAGATTTCCCTAAAACGCTTTTTCTCCAGTGATTGCCAACAGCATTATCGTTAAGCCTGACAATGTTTTTGTAAAGTGGATGAGTGGTATGATACTGTATCTGTTTCACGGTTGATGGAATTTCCAAATTTAACTAATGAAGTCCTTAGGGAGAGAGAAAATGCATTCTTTTTCCAGAGATTTATTTAAATTATTTTTTTTCTGGATGCATAATTAAATGAGGTTAAATACTCTTATCTCATTTCCCTCATTAAACTCACTGTTATCTCAATATTTTCATGAATTAAAAAAATGAATAATTTTGTCTTTCATGCCTGAGTGGTTTCTACAATATGAAATATAGTCCGGTTTTATTGTCTGACCATTTTATGGCAAGAGAAAAGATTGCTTTTAGTAACAGTAATACACAGAGGCAATAGCCTAGTGTGAAATTAATTTCCAGGTGTTCATGGTAAGAGGTGAGATAGGTGCTAGAAGTTTACAGTGTGTATTAAGACTGGAGGTAGGTGTTTACAGTTAGAATAGTTGTTTAGTTTTTATACTTAGGAGAAAGCCCAGTCAAGAACATATGAACTTCTCACACATACCAAATGGTTTTTTTTCTGTTGCCATACTTGAAATCTAGTTTTAATAATTACTATTATTATTTTTTTTCCTGTATTAATTACTCACGTCCATAGTTATGAATAGGTATTCATAATAGACTTTTATGAAGACATAACCAAGTGGC
>NW_010308125.1:0-3491 GCF_000700745.2 Antrostomus carolinensis
GAAGCGCAGTCGGCGCCGGGAGGGGGGAAGGGAGCGCGGGGATAATGCTTCCAACAGTCTGGTGTTAGTCTGGTAAACAGACTAGGAATTGTGGGCTAAGTCCTTTTCCTCAGGCTTTGCACCAAGGCTGAGATCAGATGACTCAGTCCGGACTCATTATTTTAATAGCCTACAGCTAGTTCACATAGCAGCGGGAGTCCACAAAAAAGGCATTTAATTGTTGAAACTCAAACTGGTACATTGTAACTGCAGATTATAGTATTCAGATTTAAGTGATACAAGTAATTTATAAAGCTTTTGCACAAGCAAACTGAAAGTTAAAATACTGATATTGTAATAAAAAGTAAGTAAAACATACTTTTTTACATTAAGACCCAATTAAAGAGCATGATTTCATTTAACAGCTTAAAGCGGGCAGGTGATATTTGCCGACATTACTACGACTGTGTTTTACATTAGGAAATTAATTAAAATAGTCATTTATCCTTTTTTTCCACTTGCAAGTCTTAGGCCTTTCTGTATTACATCATCTATTTTCTCTTCAATCATTGTGTTATGGAGCGTTTGTCATCTCACTTAGCAGGCTGCATCGCAACGTTGGGGTTTTTCTCTTACCTAATGAAAGGCCAGCTTTCTGCAATAACGCCGGCCAAGCAGATCAAACAGCGCTGGAGGAACTTCCCTGCTGTCTGCCTGAGAGGCAGCGCATTGTTAGTGATTCAGATGTCAGTCCTTCCGCATCCTAGCAGGGTTTCACTGGTTTCATCAGACCACTCCGAGCTGGAGGTGGGAGGGTGGCTGCCGGCGAGGGACGCGAGGGAATGGTTTCTGTTAGACTGAGCAAAACCGGGGTTTGGCCGCTCTCACATACGTGCCTGGGTCTGGTACAGTGGCACAGCCCGAGACTAACGGGGACAAAATTCCAAATGCAAATCAGTGTTCTGCTTTTACACCTTACGGCTGAATAATGGGACCTCGGGAGTTATTCTTGATTCATAGGTACTTTTTTTTACCCCCTCTTCCTCAAACTACTAATACAGTGATTATAGAATGAACTTTTAACTTTGTCAGTCATTTGTTCCTCCAGGCAAATCAGCTTAAAGTGTAGAAAGGTACATTTTTAAAATAGCACATAATTACAGCAACAAGAGTTTGTTCTTCCTTTTGTATGAAAGAGCAAAAACATATGATGGTTATCTTCTGGTTACCTTCTTCCTTCTCCACTTCCCTTTTTCTGCTTCACCTGAACTTTCTTGCCTTTTAGGAGGAATCTTTCTTATCAGCTATTTTGCAGATGTATGACTCACTGCAGCAGAATCTGAAGGCTTGGGAATGTTCAGTTTGCCATTTTAGTGGGGCTGGGTTGTTTGTAAGTTGCTATCATCCTTCCAAACAACTCACGATGCCTGAAATATTGGTTTATTAAGACCAGACATTTCACATTCCTAATGTTAAGATTGCTGCAATTTTCCATTTTAAGCTTTACCCCACCCAGTCCTCTGAATACAGATTTATTATTCAGTTTTAAAAAACACTTCTCCATCTAAATCTTCATTTACATTTTAGCTTGGGAGAGCATCTTTTGAGCTGAGTGGTCTTTCTCAATGAGAGGATCATATTCTGCATCAGTGTTCTCTGAAACAGATTTAGTGTTTCTTTAAAAATAAAATCAATAGTGAATGCGTGGTAAATTTATTTGGTGTCTTTGTGTTTGAAAGAAAATTAGCATATATAGGTTTTAAGAAATAATTTATTATGTAGCTTATTGCCACAGTTTCTTTTTACCATATTTTTGTTGAATTGGGTATTCTGGATTGCTTACTGTATTGATGCTGCTGGAGAAGCCACTGCAGACAGTATGTGATACATTTCTGAAACACTGAAAAATGTGTTG
Organism: Antrostomus carolinensis; assembly: GCF_000700745.2. NCBI lineage: Eukaryota > Metazoa > Chordata > Aves > Caprimulgiformes > Caprimulgidae > Antrostomus > Antrostomus carolinensis. The sequence continues at coordinate 1,895 of NW_010308125.1, forward strand.
GTTAATGTCTTTGATTACTATTGTGTAAAATACCAAAGATTGGCTTATTTATGCAGATTGATATTAGACATCCTTATAGCTAATAAGCCATGCTTTGTGATAGCATTTATTTTTATATTCTTGCTTGATGAATCGGTCTGTGGGTGTTGACTTGATTTCTCAGAATAAATCGGTATGAAATGACACAAGAGTACCCAGACATAAATGGAACATTACAGGAATAAAATATCTGACATTTCAGCTCCCTGCCTCTTAAAGCTAAAAGTCCTTGAGGCATCAATAAAACCCAACCAAGTCCAACAGTAAAAGTGCATGTCATGCGTACACAGATCTATTTCTACGTAGGGCTGACTGAAAGAAATTGGTTTTACATAAATAGTTATAATAAGCTCTTCAAGAAGGAAAGAGGGTGGACCAGTAATGGAAAAAATATTATATTTTAGGTTAAGCACGTCTGAAAGTAAAAAGTCCTACTGGAACTAGGCAATTTGACAATACTGGAGCCTGTGCAGAGAGCCAGAGCAGGGCTGGTACACTACTTAGTCCCACGTAAGAACTATTTTGAGATTTGAGTCGAATTTAGGAGATACAGACCCCTTATTTTTATTCTTAGAGCAGCTTAATTCCATCTTCTCCAAGGAGATTGGAAAGTTATTAAAGTTTACAGTTTCTACAAATAAAAAGGCAAATACAATCCAACGTTCCTGCCACTAAAATAAAAGTTAAATTTTTACTCTGTCTTCAGGAATTTTGCACTTCATTCATGTGAAAGCACAGAGTAGTCTAATAAGTCATAAAAGGTGAAATAACAATATTTAAAATATTTCAAATGAATAACAGAGGTTAAGTTAGAGTATTACTGAAAAGATACAATCACTACTCTTTCATGTGAGACTGTCTTTGGTTATAGTAACCTCATACTAAGAAAATTTATGTGGGGGTTTTGTATTATACGTGATGCAAATTTAAAAGCTGTCTGTGCATTTTAAAAATTATATGTTTTAAAAAATACTTTAAATGTATAAGTACTCCTTTGTATTTCACATTATTGATGTCTGCTAAGATTCTCATTTTGGTCTTTAACATTTTATGACTGCGTAACATTACATTATTCTTATATATTAACAAGGATATGAACTGAAATGTAAGGATTAATGAAGTTATATTCAACAATTAATTAAGCAATAACCCATAAAGTATCTGTTGTTAGCAGCAGGCGATAACTGGTTTGTTCGCTGATGGCCTTAAGCAAAGCCAAGGCTGGTGAATGTCCTAACAAGGCTGTGGGTAAATGCAGGGGATGATTTCTGAAATGACGACTGCTGCATTACGCTGAAGGCAGGGGTTTGCTGCAGCGTTTTGAAAATCTATCCCGACTGCGAGAAAGTCTGCAAGTATTTTACACCATCTGAACGCTCCTTTTTTTGCCAATGGCAAAACTCTGGAATGATTTTGATAAGAAATAAGTTGATGTCAAGGCAGAGCACGGCACAGTGAGCACTTTGATCGGGTCTGCTTCCGAGGGTTATCGCAACTTTTTAAACTCTTACTTATTTGAAACAGAGGTGACAATGCCATGCCAAACAGCGGTTGCCTT
>NW_010308125.1:3511-4273 GCF_000700745.2 Antrostomus carolinensis
CTGAACTATTCCCTCACACTCCGTGGAAATTACAGAATTTTGGAGCTGCGGATAAGTTATAGCTCCTTTCTGAAACTCATTCATTTACTTCAAAACAGGGTAGAAAAAACTGGGGAAGGAGTGGGAGGTGAAAGGAAAAGAATTAGCAATATGTTTCTGATGTTTTGGAAGTTACTGTTACTCTATTAAGTTGATTTTGGTGAGCTCTAATTTTGTTCCTTTTAAACACAGAAATGTAATTTGTTTATTTTATCAGCAGCAAAAAGACATGTAGGCTTCTACTCAAGTCCCTGTCATCAGTCTAGGGGTTAAGTAATGAATTTTCATTTTGAATGAAAGATCTAAAATAAGACTGCGTCTGTCCTGATTTACTGTTTTGATCTTATCCAGTGTGCATTTTTTCCATCAATTTAAACAAAATATAAAATAAAATGCAGTCCTGGATTTTGCATTTACTGCATGACCTATGTAAATTCAAGAAAGAAAATACCATGTTGTTTAAAAAACAAACATATATACAAACAAAAACCTATAAAAATATAAGAAAGCAAATAAAAAACCTCCTTTGGAAGATTCTGAACAGAACATTCATTTCTAAGGAAACAGCTATTTTTATGCTGGGGGGAAGATACAACACTGATTTAATTTTTTAAATTTTAAATTAAAGGTTACTTTGGTGCTCTGTGAAAAGTAGATACAGTACAATAAGTGTAAGCGTGGTACTAACAGAATGAAGGGGGGGGGAGAAGGATGATGACGGAC
>NW_010308125.1:4293-9498 GCF_000700745.2 Antrostomus carolinensis
TCTTTCCCAAACAGAAAATATCAAAATAAACATATCAAATCTATAATAAATATATACCATATTAAATAAATGAGAAATGGGAAGGTAGGGCTTATGTCCAGTGTTTGGGATTTATGTTAACCTAAATATGGAATGTAATTCACACTGACATTTTTGTCTGTATATTCCTAAAATCTAGAGAGATACTAAACTCCTTTCCAGTACTTTTAACAGTGCTTGTATTGATCACCAGTGAATAATCACACATCTTTTACTGTAGGCAACTATATGGTTTGGGATAATTAGGTAATTGCTGCTTTATTTTTATTCCATTTGAGTGATAATAGATTATTTGACATATCACTGTCCATTAGCTCCACTTACATATTTTTAAATGAGAAATTACTCAATCTTCTGAATCAATTTTCCATGCTAGAAGCAAAAATATCTACTTGGTGGATATTTTATTGTGTCTTACTGTATCTTTTAAGACTGTGTGAAAGGCAGGCAATTAAAGTAAACCCACTGAACTATTGCTCATATTGAACAGATTTCCTAACGCTGACAGCAGCGTGAGTATGACTGCGTGTTGTGTTCGAGTCTTTTCAGTAATGGGGCAGAAGTGCAATATGAAGTCTGCTTTTAACTTTTTTTTTAAGGTACATGTGCATCCTAATAATCTGCTCCATCTGTTGAAGAAGCACATATTCAGAAAAATGTGTATTACACTGTAGCTGATTTTGAGGTGATAGTATTTTTACATTTTGAGAAAACAGGTTGAATAATGAAAATGAAACAGTTGTTCAGCAATAAATTATTCCTAAGAAAACTAATAAAAATAAATCTGATTCTGTCCTGTCTAAGATACTCATCAGTTTGTCATAAATATTCCTTATTTGGGACGTAGGGAAAACTTTCAACAGATGAGTCTGAGTATGACTGGTACTGAGAATAAACTGTATTCCTTTGTGAGACCCGATCTCAGATGAATGTGCATGTTGAAGTCCAACTTAGATGGGTGGTGCTTCTACAATATATGTTGGGCTGAAACTGTTCTTTACAGAAACTTGGAAATGCCCTTTAATGATTTGTTTGATCTGGCTAGGGTCTGTTGTGAACTGTGATCTAGGTTTGCGGGAATAACTGAGAGGGGATTATTATTTTGTGCTGTTTCTTCTCCATTTTTGATGGTTTTTGTGAAATCAGAAGAAAAAGAGACAAGTGAAAGGGAGTTTTGTTAAATCATATGCTTTAGCACCGTGCACATGCTCTGTAATCTAAATAGTGTGGAGGCATGTGTGTGATTATGCACACATCTTAATGGGGCTTTTTCACACTGACAGTTCTTTTTAGAGTTTTGCTAAAACTGTAAGGGAAGAAGTCTAAAGAAGAAAATGGTTGATAGCTTCTGTGAAGCAAGAGAGGTTTGTGCAGAGCTGCAGAATACTTCTGTTTCCCCCACACTACAGAAGATGGTGTGTGAAAGTGCTCAAGGGTATTCATCAAATAATTTGAGTTAATGGATGGTATGAAACTTTCTCATATATTTCTTTCCTCATTATCACATAAATAGCGTGGGGATATTGGTTGTCTTTGCTTTGGCCCAGTTTTGTGAAGTTCAACTGAGAAAAGCCTTTCATCCTTCCCAGCAGACAAGACAGCCTACTGCTGAGCTCCCGTGCTTTAGACTTCACCAGTTTTCTCCTTAACCCAATAACAGTTCAATTTAAGTTGTCTCCTCTTCCCAGCATTAGCTAAAGCGAACCACGTCGCTTTGTCTTTGCTTGTAGAGGCAGCAGAGGGTGTGGAGGACAGTTCTTGACTAAGGGATTCACTAGTGCATTCCAGGGTCCACAGAGTCCCACCCTACTGAAATGTGGTCTTGCCTTGAGAAGTGGGTCCTCCTAATCCCTCTGCAAAGTAGAGGTCTCCTGGAGTTTTTAAATACTAGAGGTGCAACTAGAGTTGCTTTCTGTCCTAGCCTTTTTTTTTCCTAAACACTGCTAATGTGATGAAGAAGACTGGGAGCTAAAATTACCATCAATGCCTCATTTTTTCTCTTGGTACAGCACTGACAAAGAATTGCATAAACATCTTTAGACAAAAGTAGGAAAAGATTGAGGGGAAAAGCAGAAGTTAAGGAGCAGTCTGCTGAAATATGAGGGGTGGAAGCTCAGCAGCATGATTCCTCATGTTCTGGAAAAGGTGGCGGGCTTTTCCCAGTACAGATTAGCCAAATTAGGCAAACTTGAAGATGAGATGAATGTTACCATCAGTATTTTTCCATAATTTTCAGTGTGATCATGAGAAAAGGTCAGAACTAATTCTGTTCTGCTGCCTTTTTCTGTTGTGGTTTAGTGCAGCCTGTCAGTGGTGGGGCACAGGATAAGGTATATATGTTATTGTCAGGTAGTGCTGTCATTTTATTTTATTTTTTTTTAAAGCTGATGTACAACTGGACAGTGTTGTGGAGCAGTCCTGGGCTTGAGCATCTCTGCAGAGTCATCTGCTTGTTTTGCAAGCTCAGAATAAGCCCCCTCCCTCTCCAGTGTGTGTATGCAGTCACTGGAGAACGACAGACTCGTGATTGCACCATCTCCTCTGTCTGTGTATGTTTTGGAGACTAGATCACGAAGAAACCAAATGTAGAGGGTTAATATTCAGATCCCGCAGGGTTGCTGTGATGCACCTTTTTCACTGTCTGTGTAAATGTCTGTGGACATAGAAACAGATCTGGTCCAAGCAGGGCTGACCTCCTGCGTCAGCAAGCTGGCACAGTGAGGAAGAGGAGAAAAGGGCACCTCATACCTTTATGACCATTATTAAGCAGGTATATGCTGAAGGGCAACCTGTTTGGTTTTTTTTCTTTTCAAGTGACATCTCAAGTAAAAAATTTCAATTTATTTGCAACTCGATTTTATAACTACTCTTACCCTCAATCTGGATGTGTGAGTCCAGAGCTCTTAAACTGTCTTAGAATTGTGTGTAGGTTTTATGGTAAACTAACTCTGACATCATCCTGTGAGTCATGCTGGGGCATGGTCCTGAAACAGTCAGTACACGCCAGTAGCTCAGGGAAATTTCTGGGAGAGTGTGTTCTGCTTCTGTTCATTCTTGACTCCAGAGCTTTTGGGGGCAACAGAAACATTGCAGAGGTTTGATTTGAAAAAGCTTCTTTTATTTTGGACATGGCCTCTCCTTTTTTGTGACCTTTCATGTTGGCAACAACAGCTAAGGCTGTTGGTATTCTATTGCCACCTATATGGAAGCTTGTGCAACACTTTCCATTATAAGACTGTTTCAGTTGCTTATTATGTTGCCAGTGTTAAGCTGTTTGGGCTCAAATTTTCCATGCTGGGTGTCTCCTTCAGGCTGAATTTCTTGGGAAAGTTTCAATAAAAATACTTGAACCATTCCAGGGAATGAGAGGGGGGGGAAATACTATATTTTGCTCATGTTTATTAAAGTTGCTACAAGCACTTGATTCAGGAGTCATTGCACCTATGTGTTTTGTAGCAGGGAGTTGAATTATTAGGAAGATGAAAGGGTGAGGAAAGAAAAAATGGGTCTAGAAGGTATTTCTTTCTAAGGAATGGATCCTCCATGACGTTAGGAACCATCTGCAAGAAAACACACAAACCCCATGCTTGTCAAAACAGGGTCAGTGAATGGCTGGGAACTGAATGATTGTCCTTGTTCCACTGCGCCCATGTGGTACATTGGATTTGGAGAGAGAGGCTTATGAGGTGTAAACACAGTCCTGTGCCACAGGGAAGATGACTAAAATCTGTGCAGCGGTGGAACTAGAGGGGCAGGGTTATGGAGTTGAAAATAGCAGAGGTAGATTTGCTCAGCAGGGGGATGGATCTGAAGATGGTGAGGGGCTATTAAGCAAGGAGATGGAATTTAATTTAAGTGGTTTTACAGCAGCCTTTGTTAGTTACAGTTCATTTTCTGTTTCCCACACATCTTGTGCATTTAAATGAGGCAGGGAAAATTGTATGCAACCGTGTAATTTAGAAGCCAGTATTCAATCTAAATTCCAGCATTTTTCATTTCTGAGCACTTGATGTTGCCACCATAATGTACTTTCAACGTGAAAATTAAAGCCTTTGTTAGGAATGTCATTCTATACCCATCATTAAAACACTTACAAGATTTGAAGAACACCATCATAGTTAGGCACAAATATAATACTGCATTTCAGTTAAAATACTGAAAAATGTTTTATTTTAATCCATTTAGAAAAGATTCCTTTTCAAAACAATAGCACTGCCAGTGCTTCAGCAAACAGGTATGGGACCGTTTGGATCTGAAAAGGTTAACGGCATACTTGAGATATCAGGAACTGAACTCCTCAACAGGCTCTGCCTTCCATTTCTCTCAGGTTCACAGTGCAGACAACAAAGGACATTTTGGAATATACCCAACATGCTTAGCCCAAATGGGAGCGAGTTAACAGGACAGGGAGAAGTTTCAGCTATAACTTCAAATTTTCCTGATTTTTATGGATTTCAACCAGACTGGTTATACCTCAATATTATTTTAACATTGTTATTTGTGGCTGAGGTTATTAAATAGCAGCGTTCTTGCTACTGCTTTTAATATCTCACACTTGAGGTTATCTTCCAAGTTTTCAAGGATTTATAATGTTGCCATGACAGTTTCTTAAGGAATAAAGCTTCCCATCCAGAAGCGAGCATACACCATAGTACAGATTCCAAAAATAGTGAATTAGACGTTTCCTATTTAAAGGAAAGCCAATGTGTACTGAATGACTGTTTTATTAAAGATTCTTTTACTACCTTTTTCTTTAATTAAATTTAAACCTCTATTTGGGGACTGTTTTGTCAACGGTATCTGCACCCTTGTTTAGAGAAAAGAAATTTAAAACTGGTCTGTTACTATGGCTATCTGCTTTTTAAATGCTAGCTTCATAAAAATGCCATATCTGGGTTTGACATGATGTATTGTCACTGTTCAAAGAAGATAAGCTGTCATGTCATATACCTGTTTATTAATGTCTGTGGGTTGTGTGTTGATGTTATGTACCATGGCAAAGATCCGCTTATTAATGCCTTCGTGCTATGGATGGACAGGATACATCTTTATTGCTATAATGGTACTTAAAATTCTATGCCACAGGGTTTTGACGCTGTGTTAAAGTACACAAATCTCTTTTGAAAAAGAGCTTTATATATATATATATATATATATTTAAGCCAA
>NW_010308126.1:0-208 GCF_000700745.2 Antrostomus carolinensis
CCCAGCAGCAGATGTGGGGTGGCTTTGGGGGGGGTGTCCCCACCCTGAGCTCTTATTCCACCCCCTGAGAGCCACAGTGAGGCTGAGCAAACCTGGGTGGGTTGACCCCAAGGAGGGGATGGGGGACATGAGACAGGGATGGTGACACCTGGGACAGCACCAGGGACATCCCACATGGGACCACCAGCTCTGGCAGGAGCCACGTCCC
>NW_010308127.1:0-2432 GCF_000700745.2 Antrostomus carolinensis
AGAGAGTCCCACGGGAAGGAGAAACCCAATGAAACGAGGTGGGTGCATGAAATCGGGAGCCCCACGCGAAGCCACCTATGGGCAAAGCAGGACCAGACGGAGCGATGCGTTCGGGGCGTAGGTGCAACCTCACAGCCCACGCGGACCAAGGGTGTTTGTTGGGGACAAAGTGTTAGTTTTTTGCTCATTTGCAGAAGGTTTCTCGGTGCGTTTGGTTGTCAGCCTCGACTGTAACCTCCAGGCAGCTTGCTTCCCTGAGGCGCCCAGGATGATTTTGCCGGATCAGAAGATAAGTCTGTTGTGATGGTAGAACTGGTTTTTAGGTTTTTTTGTTTGTTTTTCTTCCTTGACCCTAGGATGAGTTTGGGAAGGCAAGATGTTGCTTTGTGGCATGATACGTGTCAGTTGAGACATCCTGGTGCCAAGTAAGGGGAGAGCCAAGCCCTTAAGGCTCCACGGCCCATCCCAAGCGAGGGACAGGGTAGCGAGGACATGGGAAAGGGACAGCTCCCAGGGTCAGGACGGCAGAGAAGGAGGCAGCCGGCCGGCCCAGTTCCACAGGGCTATGCCAGTGCCACCCTTCCCAGCACCCATGTTTGTAGGACAGCACGTCATGGCTAGCGATGGCGTTGGCAGCAGATATACATCTCCCAAGGGAAAAAACAGCAGGGATGTTTGTGCAGGTTTTGGGACAGTCAGACCGGGACAGTTGTTGGGGACAGAACGAGCCCAGCGGGACAGCCAGCTCCCAGATGCCCAGGGAGACATGCAACCTGGCACCTGAGGACAGGTAGGGGCGTACTGGGATCGTCTCCCTCACCTCCTCCCTTTAATGTCGATTTCTTTTTGTGCTCTAGGTGAGACAACAAGGGGTGTGTGCAGGGTTTGAGGGAGAAAGAGCAAGTCAGCGAGGGACAGGCTGGTTGACAGATGTGTTTATGTCTTAATGTGTTGACATATGTCTTGGTGAGAGGAGGAGGGCTTCAGGTTACAGCCTGAAATACCCTCTCTGTCCCTCTGGATGTAGCAGCTGAAGTCCTCACCTTTAGAGACAGCTCTGGCATCGCCGAGGGTCACAGAGGAAGCGCGTGCCACCAAGGGAGGGACCGCGTCACCTCCCTTGGTACTTGCTGATCATATAAAAGGGGGCGATGTAGGCGAGGCGGCGGGACGTGCCGTGCACCGGGACGCGTAGAGGTTGCGTGCCAGACTTACCTTTCCATCGGGGTCACCTGAAAGGGGGCGATGTAGGCAAGGCGTCGGGATGTGCCGTGCACCGGGACGTGTAGAGGTTGCGTGCCAGACTTACCTTTCCATCGGGGTCACCTGAAGAGGAGAGCAGAGATGTTTTTGAGGTCTGAAGTTGCACTAATTGGTAGCGGTGTCGGGCGGGAGGTCGGTTTGCTGCAGGGATAAACTCTTAGGACCAGGCTTTTCATCTCTCCATCAGGGCACGTGAAGAGAGGTCTGGTTTTGCTTAGGTGACGCACAAAGGAAGCGACGCCCAACGTGTCTGGCATTGTACCGCAGAACCCAGTCCTACCTTAGGGGAACTGGTGAATGTTTTTTTCCAGTCCTTTCTAGACGTGGCATCCCCAGGGGAGCAGGGGCCACGGGCCACCGCCTCAGCCCCGGGTTTTGAGCGCTCAGGGCACGTGAAGAGAGGTCTGGTTTTGCTTAGGTGACGCACAAAGGAAGCGACGCCCAACGTGTCTGGCATTGTACCGCAGAACCCAGTCCTACCTTAGGGGAACTGGTGAATGTTTTTTTCCAGTCCTTTCTAGACGTGGCATCCCCAGGGGAGCAGGGGCCACGGGCCACCGCCTCAGCCCCGGGTTTTGAGCGCGAGACGGTAGCCACGCCAAGGCTTGTGGCTCTTTCTCCTCCCGGTCTTTGCCTTCTTTGTCCTTTATGAAGACGTGTTGTCCGTGTCATGCCAGTCAGATAGGGCTAGGAGCAATCCAAGCTTAGGAGCATGCGTCTGCAGAAGCGTCCCTTGCAAGGGGGTAGGCGTAGTTGTCGGAGCAAGCGTTGTCACGAGGCGAAGGAGAAGATGCCGGGAACGGCTCGGTTGCCACCAAGAGGCCACCGATTACGCCGCTTTTACAGAACATAGGTGAGCAGTGAGTCAAGCTGGTCCTTACCCCGCAGAGAGGCTCCATCAACAGGTACGTGCTCATCGTCGGGCGGGACCCGGCGTCAGGGGGAGGCGGGAGACGGGGCGAGGGACGTCCCGAAGGGTCGGGGGGGACTTGAAGCGTCGCCATCGCGGGGAGCGATCGAAAGAGGCTCCAACTAAGCGTCGGGCGAGGCAGAGGGAGGGAGGGAGGTCTCGGGCGCCGCGTCTTTCCCCGGGGCGCGCGGGGTCTGCGAAGTAAAGGCCCGAAGGTACAAAGTTCGTCAAACTTTATTGATACACTGCACAATCACAA
>NW_010308128.1:0-2388 GCF_000700745.2 Antrostomus carolinensis
CCAGGCTGAGACCCCACTGTGGGGCAGGGACCCCAGTGCAGGGCAGGGACCCCAGTGTGGGACTGGGACCCCACTGCCAGGCTGGGACCCCACTGGGCAGCGACCACCAAACCTCTGCTCCCTCTGCCAGCCCTGACCAACGACACTGGATGTGCCTGCGAGGTTACAGGTGCCCGTAGGGACAGCTGCCTCCTACTTTATTGACCTTCTCTCTACTCCGCAGAGCTAAACACAACAGACACGCTGCTTTACCTCTTGTTTCACGGTCACAACCCGCACTCCTCTTTTATGGTCTGTCCTCGGCTCTCAGTGGCTTCTCTCACCCTGGGCCACACACTCTGGGCTGACAAAAATCAGCCGTGAGCTCCAGCTACCAGCAGAGCTCCTCTGGGTTACACCAGACGCCCATCACCGTGGCACCTGACCACGCTCCCCACTCCCCCGAGTGCAACGCTGAGGCTGCGGCAGTGAGGATGCCAGAGCTGTGTCCCTGCATGGGGATGGAGCTGCCAGGCTGTGACTTTGCAGCCAGGTTATTAATAACAGATCAGCTCATGGCCTGGCATCAAGGAGCCAGCGTCCCAGGCACCTTCACATCAGCTCTGCTGGACTGACTCTGTTCTTTCCCTCCCTCCTGTCACACAGAAAATCTGATGTTATGTAGATTTTAATGATGCAAATTTGCTCCAGTCCAGAGACCAGACTGCTCCACACTGCACCCCAGAACTGCTTGAGGGGGCTGAACTTCCTCACCTAACAGCTCCTGCCAGACCCCAGCCACCAGCACCCCTCTCATACTGCATGTGCAATGAGAAAATGGGGTCTGAGCCCCCTCTCTGGGGCACTCAACCTCAGGCAAGAAGCCCTGATGAAGCCCCAATGCCCTCTCTCCCCTTAAATCAGCCCCCCCTCCCGATATCATCCCTTGAAGGAGAAGCCAGAGCCCCAACGTCAGGCAGCAGCCAGACGGCTTCGCGGGGGAGAGATTTAGCACAGCAGTTTAAAAGCCCAGAGGTGACCCTGATGAGGAAACGCCCTGGTTAGATTTATTTTAATTAAAGTGCCTGAGAGAACAGATCCATTTCTGACACCATTTGGGGCTTTTTTTCTTCTGAGTAACTGAAAACTCAATTTTTTTTAATTTTTTTTTTTCCTCAGTCAGGGTGTTCTGGTGTTTGGGTTGCGTTATTTTTTGGCAAGAGAAGCGTTGACATCCTTGAAAGGTTTCACCTTCTGAAAAATGAGAAAAACAAAACCAAAAACCTTTCTTGAACAAAAATAAAATGTCCTGACAGGCTGAACTTGCTCTCCTGCCTGTGCAAGTGCCTGGTGTGCCCCCAGCCACGCACAGCCACGCAGACCCCGAGGGGGAACCTCCTCCACTTGCACGGGGGCTCTCGTGACATCCAATGGCCCCAGCTGGGAGCGGAGTGCTGGGGGCTCTTGGGCTGGACCATGAGCCCAAGCCCTGAATCAGCTCATGGCAGGTATGGGAATGAGGAGAAGAGAGGATTTTTTGCATTCCCAGGCCCAAGATGCAGCGCTCAGAGCAGTCTTTTGGCTGCTCTGATGGTGTTTAAAAGACCAGACACCACGTAGATGATGTGCTGTGCCTTAGAATCATTGAATGTTGTGAGCTGGAAGAGACCCACAAGGATCATGGAGCCCAACTCCTGTCCCTGCACAGGACAATCCCAACATTCACACCATGTCCCTGAGGGCCTTGGCCAAATGCTGCTGGAATCTTGTCAGGCTTGGTGCCATCAGCCCTTCCCTGGGGAGCCTGTTCCAGTGCTCCACCACCCTCTGCCTCAAGAACCTTTTCCTCATGGCCAACCTCACCCTCCCCTGCCACATCTTCCTGCCATTCCCTCTGCTCCTGGCATTGGTTGGTGGCCAGAGAGAAGAGATCAGCGCCTGCCCCTCCTCTGCCCCTTGGGAGGAAGTTCTAGACCGAGATGAGATCTCCTCTCAGTCTCCTCTTCTCCAGGCTGAATAATTTCCTGCAGCCATTTCCCAGTGGTGCGTTTAGAAACGCCGCCCTTCCCCGCCCAGGGGTGAATCCCAGCGCGTCTGCGGAGCTGAAACGCTCCGGTTCATAGAGGCGCTTCCAGTCAGAGCTCCCGAAGCAACTGGGAGCTGCCTGGCACCTGCACACCCTGCACAGCCGGGATGCTGCAGCCAGACTCCAGGGATTTATCTCAGAAATACATGTCGCGAGGCCTCGCTGAGCCGAGGACTCTGCCAAGAGGCAGGAATCCAACATTTCCTAAGAAATCCGACCTATCGGAGCCGGGATCTGAACCAAAGGGGTGACCCCAATGTAACGCACCCCGCTCAGCAGCTCTTTGCACGTGGCAGCAGACGGATATCACACAGGCTGGCAGG
>NW_010308128.1:2515-2913 GCF_000700745.2 Antrostomus carolinensis
GGGCCCCCTCCGGGGGAGCCATAAACATGGACAGAGCGCTGGGAAACTGCCGGGCTCTGCCTGGGAAAGTCAGGAGAGGGAAGGCACCGAGGTGAAATGAGGATTACGTAGCACTCTAGGAGACAAAACAGGTTGCCAAACAGAGAGAAGCGCCGAGTGCCATCCCACACCACCCTCCCTGCAGCTCCCGCAGCCTGACGCACATCGGTGAAAAAATAACGGAACTTTTGCAGCCCTTTGGGACAGTGGCGAGGGCCAGTGTCACCATCTGCAAGCCACAGCCTCAGAGCAGCCACAGGTCTTGTCCAGGAGCCCCAGTCTGGCCCCAGTCACGGCACAGCCCTGCTCCAACACTCCCGAGGCGAACACGGCTGCGTGGGAGACGGCTTCGCTTCCCA
>NW_010308129.1:0-17211 GCF_000700745.2 Antrostomus carolinensis
TATATATATATCGGGCCAGTTACAGCACAGCTGACAAGTAGATACTTACCAGGGCTCAACAAATTACCAAGGCCCTGGCCACAGCATCACAGAGCTCTGCATAGTCAAGCTGATCTTCACCAGAAGGCCTGTAAATTAGTGTGAGCAAGCTCTGCACTACCACGGCTACTCTGCTGTCAGTTCTTCAGAGCCACCTAGTTCAAGGTTAGCTCACGTGTTTCTACACATTCCTTTATCTCCTTCCCCCTCATCCAAAGACTAATAAGAAAAATGGTCTGAAGTTGCATATGCATCATCAGTCTCTAACAACGAAGTGGAAAGAGAGACCTAGATCCTTCTTGTAATGTGCTGGCAGAAGCACTCCTGTGGTGTCCTCAGCATGGCAACTGAACAGTCACCCTCTGTAAAACAAGAGCTACTCACCAGGTGCACTCTGTGAATAGCGATACTCTGGAACTGAGGCTAACTTTGACCCAAAGTCGTGATCATGTGGAATGGGTGAGCCCTCCCGTGACAGGCACTCTGGAGTTTGTAGGCCACTAGAGTGAGGGGACAGCAGGCCAGGGTGAGTAGGGGAGGCAGGAGCACTCCTGAAACACCAGAAGGTAGTGTTGGCAAGTGTAGATGCATTTTGACCACAAGACAGCAGCAGAGACCAAGAGTTATCTCCAGTCCAGGACTCTCTAGCATTGGGACAGCCTTTCTTCCACACTACTCACTACAGTCTTGCTGGAGAGAGTTGAAAAGTACACAGCAACTTCACAAATGCTCTAGCACCAAACACTGTCATATTATTCCTTGCTGAAGTGAACTGGACCTTTCAGAGTATGCTTAACATTTCATTTTAAAATCCACTGCTGACAGAGAAGCTTGGTTCCCACCTTGGAACCACTTGGTTCCCACCTCTGCTCCCACATGGCCACCAAACACCTGAGGAATCGTAACATTTCTTTAATGACAAACAAGATGGAGAAGCTGATCAGCTGAAAGCTTCTATGATTCTCCTCCTGTTTCCACTCATTTTAAGAGACAGAAAGGAAGCAAGGTGTGGGAAGAGCACTACATGAAACTGCTCCAGCTAGTGTTAATTTGTAAGTCTTACCCCTGCATCTACAGGGCTCAGAGAAAGCTGTACTGCACGCAGCTCCTCTTTCGCAGCCACTCTTTTAGGGCAGCTACACAGAACACCCCTCACTGCTTCCCTGCTGACAACCACGATCAATATCATCTTCCCTATAGGAGAGTGTTTTAAATACCACAAAAGTTATTCCCACCATGATCTAATCTACATCTAAACACAGCTTTCCTGAAATTAGAGATTGGCATCTGAAAACATTTACTCCAGTGATAACTGCTTTGAATTTCTTTGAAATTATGCCAAAATAGATATGTTATTTGATGCATTTTTGTAGTTTAGTTCTGGATTTTTTTTTGTAAACACTTAAGAAGTCATAACAATTTTCAGATTATGCCTCAGGACTATCTAACCTCTCAAACTATAAACAGAAATACAGTTTGCTAACTGTACTTCAGGAGAAGTTTTTGTTTGTTTTCTTTCTAATGAGTTTGGCACAGAGATTAGAGGAAGTTGAAGTTACCTGGAGGAGAGAGGCCCAAAAGGTGTTCGGAAGCAGGACACTCCTCTTTGCCTTCGTTTTCTAAATGCTTGTTCTACTAGTTTGGCTTCAGAAGCAGGGTCAATTCGCCAAAAGGAGCCCTTTCCAGGCTCCTCCTGGGAGCGTGGGACTTTAATAAAGTAACGGTTCAAGGAGAGGTTGTGCCGAATGGAATTCTGCAGGAAGCAGAGGAACGAGATGATTATTTTGCCATGAGGAAGAATATAACAAAGATGAATGGGTTTCACAACACAGCTTGGAAAAATAAAATCCACACTGCCAGAATCGGTGTTGAAGACAGAAACAAGTCACTCAACTCAAACAGCTCCAAAGTCACAGGAGAACTGCAAGAGAAAACCTGGGGAAAGGTGTCAGATAGAGTTTCTACTAACCATGCTGAAAGATGAGTTTGCTTGGTACTACACTATCACTTAAATACATCTGGAGCCAGGCAGTGCAGTGACTTTTCTGTGGAAAGCAATGAAAGCAAAGCTTTTGCTGAGGCAGGGGGAAATCTCTGTAAACCACATCAGAACTCTCTCAAAAGACAGGCTTTATTCTAGGCAAGCGGAAAAAATTGCCTGAGCCTGTGCTGGCTGCTTACCTGCCAAACAATCACCAGGGTGCCCAAACATGCCCTAAAGGACACAGCATCTCAGTAATCATAATGCAAGCCAGCCAACATGCCCTCAGACAGCTGTCTCTGAGAAGAATCCATTATTTATGTGGCACTAGTCTAGCACTGTACAGCTCTCTAGATGTTGACAAGACTAATTACCCTTTTCATTGCAAAAGCCCACCTCTGACTGGGTGTAGCACTGTCTTTTGGGCTAGGGGAAAGGTTCAGTAAGCCCAGGTGTGCACAAGCTCATTCCCCTTCCACTTTCAAATCAAAACAGGAGCTTTTGTAGCAGCTTTAGACAAGCCCTTCACAAGTGAAGCCTTACAATGCCACTAGCAGGGGAGAGGAAAAGACAAGTTCACCCTCCACTGAAATGCAGTTTTCTTTGAAGCAGGACGCAGCAACTGGTTCACAAAGCACAACTCTGCCGAGCAGGTTAAGGCAGGAAGTGAATTCCTCAATTAATTACAACTGCAGGGAAAAGCCAGGGAGGCAGAAATGTATTTATTCCAACTGTACTCAAAGTGCACCAAGCAGTACTGCTCCTGCCAGTTGAGCACAATGAAATCAGCAGCTGCAAGAGTCTTTCCAACTGCATTAGTGTATTATATTCAAATGACAACACCCATTTCAGAGGTGTGATGCCAAGAAAAAGTCTGAAAGCAGGTGGAGCTGAGGTTTCTGTGACTTTGAAAGCAGCCCTCAAGTGAACATTTAAGCTTGACTTAGTATGTGTTAACTACATCCAAACTCTCCTATGAATCTGGTTAGATTTCCTTTCATACCACAAGGAAAGCACAGACTCGAAGTTCCCCAAGTTCCCATTCTGAGATTCAAAACTTGCAAACTGTGGTTTAGGCAATGTGGCTGATACACTGTGAAAACAAAACATCTGTGATGATTTAAGGTATTATTATGATTAAAAACTGGGACCTTAGTTCTAGTCTGGACATCTGCTGCTAGGATAGATCATGCCAAACAAAGACACAAGGTGAAGGATTAAGCAGGATTCAGTCAAGTATCTGGGCAGAGAAATGACTGATAGCAAGGATGTGGAAGAATAAAAAAACAAAAATGAAAGACATGATTCCAGCATTAAAAGGGTTTCAGAAACCAGAGAGCCCAATAGTAACACACTACATTGCCCTAGAAAGTATTTGAAAAAAAACCTAATCACCCACAAACAAACTAGTCAGCTTTCGTTAAACAAATTCACTCTGGGAATAGTCAAAGCAGCTCTATTCCCAGTGCCCCAAATCTTTAATAAATGTATTTCAAAGCAGATAAGCCCTGTCAAAGTAGTTTAAAAGCTTGTCAAGAACTCACCTGCCAGCCTTTGTCAGCTGTCCTGTAATATGGATAATGCTTGGTAATGTGGGCATAGATCCCACTTAGTGTTAATTGCCTGTCCTGCGCTGAAGATATAGCCTGCACAATTAGCTGAGCGTAGGAATAGGGTGGCTTGGACTCATCCTAAGGAAAAAAACAAACAGAAATTTAGTCACTAACAAAGAATTCCTACACTAGAGTGTACCAACAGCTCAAACTAAAAAAGCACATTGGGCTGTAGTTTTCACAGATGCTAAGAGAGCAACAGGGACAACTAAAAGCAGCATCACCCTCTTCCCTTTCACTCCTGTTTTACACAGGCACCTCCCAATTTAGCACAACCATTTGTGTGAAAACAGGACTATAGGACTGAGCCAGATTAAAGTATCTCCTTCCTTTTCCCCACGAACACACACACAATAAAGCTAACTTGAATCTGATTCCATTCCCCACTGAATTTACCACATGTGCTTACACCAGCCCAAAGAACAGGATCAGGACAAGCAATTGGAAGCAAAGAGTTTGAGTTTCAGTGTTCATGAAACTAAAGCCTTCAAATCTGCCCAGCTACAACCTGACTTTGTTAGAAAGCTTCCATGCAAGTATGCTATCCGTTCTCCTCCCAGCATCAAGCCCAATATGAAACTTGATCCTGTCCCTTCCCCTCTCCAGCAGGATTTGTTTCATTCTAGGAACTTTAATTTGTTTGCCAGATCTCATATTCCCAGCTCTTCATATTACTCCATCAAGAACAGCCCTTCTTGTCTCAAGGGAGAATTCAATCTACAAAAAAAAAGCCATCTAGTATTGTGCTCCTCCACCCAATCCCAAATCAGGTGGTTTTGGATCTAGACCTTTAACTTTGATCTGAAGATCAGCTCACCAAAATTACATTTTATCATTATAGCTAAGTTATTTTTTAATCTAAATTCCACTTGCTACTCTCCTCATTTAACACTTGCTTGACAGGCCTTTGTGTTTGTTTTAAAGTCAGACTACAGATTTCTCATGGCAAGGATCTGGTTTCTTCCCCCGCTTCCCCTTTCTCCAACTGTGTTTTGCAAAATACCATTAATTAGAAGGAGAAAACAAGACTCTGAATTTGAAGGCACCTCTTCTTTATGGGTTCTTGATTTATCAAACAAACAAAAAAAATCTTCTCTCTTAACCCTTTTAGTGAGTGACCTGAATACATTCTGGGCAGCTAGATTCATCATCTACCACTAATAAGACATTGGTTTTAAGGCACGGTCTCAAAACCCTGGAGGATACTGTATTCAGTGCCCTTATGGCCAGGGTACTCCTAAACCCCTTTTAACTATATCCAGAACTGGCAATAAACTGCCAGGTCTTAATAAGCTTCCCAATGAGCACTGATGGGTAAATAATGTTTCTCTGAACCTTTGGGCTGTCCCCGCCAGATGCATCTGCCTGCTGTTCTGATGCTGCTTTTGCGGCATACTCTGCTGCCAGCTGCAGATCCGAGGTAATGTTGTGAACAAAACGATATCCTGAGGATCCAGCACCACGTGGACTGGCCGGGCAAGAGTTGGGAACACTGGAGAGGCAAAAAGGTAATAAAGTTATTGGTTATTTTCATTTATTAACAAGACACATAGTTCTTACTCTCAAAGGTACAGTAAAGCTCCCAGGTCACTGAGAAGCAGATATGCATTGGACTTATTTCTACCCCTGCGGCTTATCCAAAGCCCAGACAGATTGAGGGGGAAAAAACCATCGGAGATAAAATTGGAATTTCTACAAAATTCTGACACTGCCCCCTGCCCCTTTCCACAATCACAAGACAGCAGAGTCTCAAAGCATTAAGGAGTTTCTCTGTGTTTAGAGAAGCACTTAAAGCAACATACACTGTATCAGGGATGAACACTTAACTAAATAAAATAGCTTGCTATTATAACTTGTGAATGAACAACACACCCCTCTCCTTACAACACAGGTAATATTTAATCGATCCTTTTAACAGATACAGGTAATGTTCTTCTACAGCATCACAGTTAAAGCACCCAGTGCAGGCATCTGCCATGAAGGTCCTTGTTTAACACAACACACGAGCTTTGGAACATCCTACCCTGATCAGGGTCGCACAGTTAGAGACCGTGGTTTCCTTGATTCACCAGCACACAAACACAGCTAACAAAAGGGAGCTACCATCAGCAGTACACAAGACAGAAGGGAGCTCACTCATCAGCTTTGGCAAGCATGGAGAAAAGACCCATTGAGAGTCCCAGGGCCACCACAAGATGGCATTACAGGAACAACTACTGAGCAAGAAAGCCTCACTAAAGCTGATAAAAAGCTACAAACAAATAAAAAGGTCGCTATAATTTGCGGCACCACTCAGGCACACAGAAGTGAGTGCTACAAGATGAGAACTAATCAGAAAAGCTTGTCTAGGGATGACACATCCTTGATTTGCGGGGCTGGAAGGACTGGAGGAGAGGGATGAGTCTGTGAATCTAAAAATCCCCTTTTTCTATCTCTCCTCCATTCTGCACTGCGTGGCCTTGAGGGGTGCAACGCCAGAGTGGCATATGAGGCATAGCCAAATCCCAGGATTACACACGTCTTCTACGTAAGCACAGAGAAATAGTGAACACGAAAGCAAAACAATACACAGAAGATTTACATAGCCAAACAAGCAGTTCAAATTGTAGGAAAAAATGCAAATTGAAGCCCACAGCTGGGAACCAGAATTCAGTGAAACTGGCATCAACAATCCCCTTACCAGTCAAAATGCCCAACAGCAACGCTAATCCCGACACAAATAAACACAGTAACTGACACTCATCACAGCACCGTGCTAAATGCTGCATGAAAAAACACCCAGCACAGTCCCTTCCTCAAAAAGGGGACTGTCTGAACAGCTTCCCCCACACGCACGTACACATGGGGATGGAGAGGAAACAGTGAGACAACCTTTGTTTGCTCAATGGGCAATACCTGTGGTGTACAAGCAATGTGACAGCCTCAGGAATGACTGTTTCCTCCTGCAGTCCAGCCTGTAAACTGAGAAGTGCTGCTTCTCCTTGTGGTGTTCTTTGCAAATGGCTGCAGTGCTGAGCTCAGCACAACTGAGACTGGTTTCTTTTAAAAGTGAATTATAGGAGGGGGACGGTCAGGGGAAAAGGGAAAAGACAACAGAAATCTCCAGCCACAACAAACCCTTTCGATGGGAAAGCCAGGCTCACCCATCTCCCTACACTGGCCTTGCAAAGGGTTGCACAGTGCTTGGTAACAACCCTTCAGTGCCCACCAACAGCCTTTGGCATTCACAAGCGATGCTGTTCAGAAGCGCAGCAGGAGGTGAAGCTTTCAGGAGGTGTGATGTATATAATATAGATAAGCCCATATGTATAAATCTCCCTTTGACAGAGATAAAGGCATTTCTTGCCTAGTCTTTCAAAAAGCAGAGACCTGTTTGTGCAGGAAAATGAATCAAAGTTTGCTATTCCATGCTTTGAGCCTGCTTTGGAAGTGGATAATGCTAAACCACAGAAGACACTCTTGATGTCTTAGTATTCACATGGGGAGCTGGTGTGAATTTAATTATTCCGCTGTCATTTTTCAATAGCCTCTCCACATACACACTTATAATGTGTAGATAATTACAAATGAAAGCCATTTTCATACATGAAACAATGACAAACCAAACCCACAGTAATTCTTTTTATCTTTCTGTTTGGCACCTGAGCAATTATTGTAACACACCAAGTAGGAATGGAATAGGATGAAACAGCTTTCTGATTTTGTTCTTTGTCTGCAGAAATACGTGGACAGTAAACCACAGAGAGACCAGACAAAAGTCAGGTCAAGGATATGGAAAAGAACAAAGTTCTCAAGTAAATCCATGCACTGCACAGAACTGTGTTGCTTCGTGATTTTTATTTTAAAATAAAACTAGTATGGCTTCAAAACCTGTCCTGTGCAGCTTAGACACAAAAATTGCCTCAATTCAAGATCAGCAGAGCAAGCAGTCTAGTTTTTGCTGTTCAAATTTCAGCTTCTGAGGCACAGAGGGAGAAACCCTTATCCTGCAGGGCTGCGGTTCTCCTGAGTGCTGACAAAGCCCCTCCAACCTAAAGTGTTGTTAACTTTTAGAAAAGCCAGCCTCTCCCAGTAGGTAGTCACTGAAGAACACAACAGTCCCTTAAAGAAACAGCTGTCCCTTGGGAGAGCCACAGCAGTAGCCAAAGATTTGGAAGAGGAATTATTCTTTTACCAGAATGGGGCACTTTCTGCCCAGGTAGACCTGCTTCCTTTCAGCCTTGACCAATGATCAAATCAAGAGACAGAGGTACAGAACAAACAACGTGACCTTGTAGCAGCTCCATGCAAAGAGACAGGGTAACACATGCTGCTAAGTGTTCAAGCTCTCAGTCAATCATCAGAGAGCTCTTCTGAGGGAAGGAAGAAAGAGCTGACTACTGGAAAAAACAAGGAGGCACAATTTGTTTCCCCCTGCTCAACATGGGAGAGGAGGAGTGAAGAAACAGTTTTACTAAAAATACCCCTCTGAGGGTTAAGTTAAAATTAAACATTAGGGCAGTCAAAAGAAAACAAGCAAACACAATACAGTGACATCAGTTTCCTGGAGTTCCTGGAATTCTCCAAGCTGAGGCTGGCTGGGGAGTTTGCATGCACTCACACCCCCTTTAAAAATATTGTGGAACAAAAAGACTTTTCCCTATAAACACCTGTTTGTGCTATAAAACAAAAATCAAGTGTGGGGACAGTGATAATGATTTATTGGATATTAACACTGCACCAATACTTAGAGATGACTTGATCCATTTTGATACTATAACCATTTACTGAGAAAAGCACAGCTAGGTTTGCAATTTCAGCCAGCTCTCAGACATCCTAACTTACTGTGATCCATGCTTACCATCCACGCAGGCAACCTTAGCTTACAAGCTAAGTTGAGTTAAGCTTGTCTGTTTATGGAACAGAGCATTTTGGGAGAGAAAGCAAGTGTTTTATACCATCAAAAGGCACACAGAGCACGTAAGCAAGCCAGCTGCAGTTATCCAGTCTTAATCCTGTGGCACTGTGGTTAATGCCCCAAGTCCCAGAGATCTCTGATATCCATCGAGGATTCAGCATCTCAACTTGAAACACTGACTGCAGGCAGCCAGTGAACCACAGTTCCCCAACCACCACGCTGAGACTCAGCTTTAGAATCAGACAACAACCACGTGCTGAATCACATCGGTCCTTTGCAGCATGTTTTCCATTTCATACTTAACCCTTCTTCAGCTGGAAGGCCAGAAAGATGAGGGCTGAAAGCAGTGTCTGCAACACGTTCATCCATGTAGTGAGCAGAATGCCTTTTAAACACAAGGCTTAACTTCTGGCTGTGGAGAATATAACAGGTCTTGTAGCATCACGATTCACTTTCAACTCCTGCCAACAGGAATCTAGCCTCTTAAGTTCACAGCGCTTTCTAGCAACAATTAAGTCTTTAAACACCAGCTATTGGTGAAGACATACAACTTACTGGAATGTCCAAAATCAGTTTGCTTTAACTAAAGAATCAGTGTGCAAAAATAGGATGTACCACTGTGTGCATGGTTTGTCCACACCCAGGATCCAGAGAAGGTACTGACGGGACAATTCAGAATGATCAGAGATATGGAACAGATTCCATACAGGAAACAAATAGTTTAAGATAGAAGCTGAGCTGCAAGGTGACAGAGCCTATAAAAACAAAGCCAAGAGGAGGTGTTCAGCTCCTGGCCTCTTCCAAGAGAAGGGATGGTGAACACAAAATGAAACTAAGCAACATGTCCAAAACAAGTGCTTCTCTGCTTGTATTAACACCGTGGAATGACAGGCTGTGAGACAGCGCTGATGCTAAAAGTCTATGTGAATGCAAAAGGCCATTATACAAGATCTTAGGGAAAGAAGAAAGACAGGGAATCCATCAGGGGCTTTATTAGACAGATGGTCAGGAAGTCTCTTCTCCAAGGCAGCCCTCGGTCCAAGAAAAAGGTGGAGGCAGACTGCACCTAAGTTAGCATTACTGGATATTTTCTGTTATTTTATTACCCCAAAGATACCTGTCTGAGGCAGAACACTGGGCTATAGGGATCTGTTGGCTGAGCACATATAGAGATCCTTACATATAAATCTCCAGACTCTCTCAATAATAGTCACATTTTACAGACGGAGGAAAAAAAAAACAAATGAAGCAACAGGTGGTTAAATTATATATTTATGGTCATATTACAAGTCTATGAACACGCTGGGAACAGAAACACTCCCAAATTCCAGTGCCAGTTTTCCAAAAGGAGAAGCAGTATGTAAATGCAGGAAAGTTGCTCAATTACTTAACTTTATTCTTTTCTGCAAGAAAGATATCTGTAGGGATCAAGCTATAGAAGATTAATTTAAGCCAAGTGTATGGATTAAGCACCTATCCTCTCTATGAAAAAGAGGAAAGATTACCTGGGATCCCACATGAAATCGTTCACCTGACTTGGAATCTGCATTGCTGAAGAGGAGAAAACCCATCTCTTCAACTTTGGGGTGTGGGAGATGGCACGCACGTGAGCAGTGCCTTTTAAAAACACCTAAGTGCACATTTGTGAAGCAGGTACTAGAGACACAGCAGTGATAAGAGTTGCCACCTTGGCAACACTGCCAATATACAGATTCCTGTCTGCACAGGCAATTTTTCTTAAGCCCCTACTGAGTACAAAGAGAGAATCCCCATTTCTTAAAATCTTCCCCAGTCTCCTCCTCAAATACAAATTGGGAGGTGCGTTGCCCTGCACACAAGGACTGTGGTTACAGAAATGCCAGAAACCTTACACTACCCCTATATTCCATCTCATAAGCCTACAAAACGGGGCACCAAAAGATCCAGGGACGCTTTTTACGTGCAATAAGCAAGAATCAGGTCAAAGTACAGCACTTCAGCTTGCGAAACGAGCATTTCCACGATACACCAATCAGCAATAATGGGTGAGAAACCTCTGCCACTCTTTCTCCTTCCCTGGCCTAGCCCCAAAATCGTAACTCAAAGAAAGGCAAGTCTTTGCACGTTGCACGTTTCAGACAAGTTTCAGAAACAATCACAAGTGGTGAGACTGCCAAACCAAGCTGGATTTTGATGTGAAAGGAGAAATCTGAAAGTTACCCTGCCTGTTTAATGCTGAGGAAAAAACAAAGCTGTTGAAGAAGCCACAGTGAGAGAAAGTTAACTATCTGCAAAAGTTGAACTTTTTATTACTTGTCTGTTCTCCAGCAGTTCCCCTCTTTGAAGGGAAGTGAGCTCGCTCTGATGGTGGATTCAGTGAACATTTTCTGCTCATCAGGGGAAGAGGAAGTGCTCGTGTAGCTGGTGACATCTGCAGCCTCTCCTCCAGCGCATGGCTTGGCACATCTCCTCTAGCACATGGTCCATTATCTGAAATAAACATGTGTAGGAACTCCCAAGCCCGGTATAGATTGTTGCTTTTCTTATGGGATGTATATGCATCACACTAGTTGGCTTGTGGTTTGGAGACAAGGGTGATTAAAAACAATCACTGGTCTGTCCAATTGTGGGAGTTACTCCAGCTGTATATTCTGCCTGAATGCAGGAAGTAATGGATAACCAAGACAATGCAAAAGAGCCTGCAAAAAAAACCTGCCTGGGAGCTCTTCACCAGCTTTTCAGTTAAATGGCTAATAGTGTTACAGGAAGAAGGAAAGCCTGAATGAAACTGAGCAGGCAATATTAATGCACCCTGTTCCAGTGAGTGACTGCATCCACTGAAGTCAGGGTTCATTCAGCTTCTCACTACGTACCTTTAGAGGCAACATGCAAGTTCAGATTAAATCTCGAGTGTTCTGAAACAGTGTTGTAGGGCTGTCCTGGAGCCTGTTAAAAAACACTCCCTTTTTCCACGCCAAGTCTGAATCAAAGCCCAGCCAGCATTTGCACATCTACTATAACATGGCTCACAAGCACTGCTCTGTCATGCTTTAACGGAACAAAAGCTCAATACATAATTTATCTACTACACACTCTTGGAAAGTAGTAATTACACTGTACATGCATAAAAATCAGACAATGAATTTAAATGACCTGTTAAAGGCCACAAAACAAGTTGGTGGCTAAGCCAAGATAACTGCAGTTCCTGGAGTGCAGGGCTCTGAGTAATCCACCATCCGAGCATGTAACGTGTTACTGAACTAGTTTTGACTAGTGAAAATAAGGAAAAAAAGAAATAAGGTTTAAAATGTACAGCTTCTGAAACCATGGCAATACAGCTTACATCTGGTTTACTAATCAAGTTTATAAAACAAAAGACAGAGAAGGATACCAGCTGATCTTTCATTATTCATACCACTAATTTAATTGTGAACTAGGTATTGACCTTTCTAGCGACAGCTGAACACGGGCAGGCTCATTAAGTACTAACAATTCTCTAAAATACAAATTTGGGTTCACACACAAATCTGTACCAGTTTAGCCATTAGCACAGAACCTCACCAGACACTTTTCAAGCAGTGGTTCTCACAGGGCTCTAAGGGCTCTTCCTCCTACATGTCAAAGCATTTTTTTTTCTAACTGATAAAGACTGTGTATGTGAGCTAACTATCCATGCCCTTTCAGTGAAAAAACAAACAAGTACAAGACAGAGTGTTCAAGCCCACAGTCATTCTGGTGCAGAGATAAGCCAGAAGTAGCAGATCTAAAATACAAGTAACGATACTGACCTCCACAGTACAGCACTTCATATTTCTTTACTGTAGCTTTTTTTTTTACTATATATCAGTGAGAACATAATTGCTGTTTAGAATAGGGAAGCACATACAAAGAAATAATTTCATTTTCATAAATACTAAAAAAACCCCGACCCTAAGGGGCAGCGCTGAAGAGAGATGCCATTTGGAGAACAAAGTTAAGTTACTACTCTGGGGTCATTAAGACCAACTGGAAGATAATGGAAGGAAAACTGAACACTAAAAACTCCAACTCAGCATGACTTTGAGACCAAATAGGCCCGTACATCACACCTTGTCTCTGTGGATCTGTCTATAATCCAAGCACAAGCCACTCTGGGGACTAAATTACAAGACGTATATGGAGTCACATTCACGTAGATATCATGGACTTAACAGCAAAACCAGACAAAGCTAAAAGTTTGTAGCACAGGTGAAGAACTTCATGTCACCAGTAAGAGCATCACCCAAAGTGGGTCCTCCAAGTGCAAGCTGCAGAACCTTAAAGCCACATACTGAAAGACCATCCCTTAAGTCCAAAAACTGTGAATCAGTTCTATCTCCCAACAGGCAGAGCTGAATTTAACCAAACTATACATCATTTTCACACAGCTTTTCAATACCTTGAATCTGCTGAGAAGATACTGAGAAGAGATTTGGTGCTGCTCTGACCTTTCTTACGCTGTGTAAAGGGACCGCCGCCTTCTACCAACTTCTTAGAACCACAGTGGCCTTTTCCTTTTTGGAACATACAAGTTCGACTTTTTTAAAAAGGAATTTTTAACTCAAAGCAGGAAGAAATAAACCATGCCTGTGTGTAAGCCTCACAACATGCTGCCAACCAACATTTTCCCTTAAAGCTGTACAACAGCATTCAAAACTCATCTACAAACAGGCCCCTCCTGGAGATAAAACACCAAGCTAAAAAAACAGTGGACACATTTCTCCCCAGGAGTAAGCAGGAATCTTGCTTTGCAAAGCTGCTGAGGGTGGCAGGTTTGGTTTTGTTTAACTAAAACTCATTCCCTCTCTAGGCGGTGCACTTCACAGATGGAAAATAAATAGGCTGGAAAAAATCCAGAAGCTTGCAGGGGGGAACCTGCAGGGAAGCAAACTGCAATGTAAACAGGGAGTCAGAGCAGGGCTGGGGGTCAGGAGGGCAGGGCTGGATCTGGCAGTGGGAGCTCAGGTACAGCCCCTGCCCCGCACCGAGGCGGTGGCAGGAAAAGGGGAACAGGAGCCACTTTCCAAAAAGGAAATTTCACCCTGCCCAGGATTTCCAAACTGCAATAATTTTCCATGGGCCAATCAGGGAGGAGCGAGGCAAACACACCAAATTAGGAAAGTAAATACTGGAAGGGGGAGAGGGAGGAGGAGAGCCCAGCTCATGCAACCACCTCCCAAAGCCAGAGATGGGGCAGGGGTGTGGGTCCCACACTGAGCCCCCACCAGCCCTCACAGACCTGCCCTTGGGAAAGGGGAGAGGACACTGTGCCAACCTCACCCACCACTGTGAAGCCACCAAGATAGCAGAGAGCTGCCCTGAAAGCCAGCTGGACAGAATGCATATCTACAGGCTCCCCGAAAAGCATTCCCTTTCTTGGGCAGAAACACCCAAATCACTTCCCAAAGCGTGGCCCACAGGGTATGTACAAGAGCTGCAAGACCCTGTTGGGGAGAGGAGAAGGTTGGAGGGGCTGAGCAGGGATGTTTACAAACGTGTCAGCCCCTCCTCTGTAAGAGGAACTTGTAAACGAAAGGGGTTTGGCAAGTGAAACCTCAGATGTCTTTTGAGGTTTTCTGAAGACTTGGCTGGATTAACTTCTGCTCAAGACAAACGGATGCAATCATTAATCATCCTTAGTAAACACTCCGTTAGGGGCTGAGCACAATTCAACACTACTATTTCCACTTTCTCCTTATGCAAAAGAAACATTCTCGGGGAGTCAAATATCAGTTGCAGGCATATGCTGGAGTCAAAAGATACAGCCTCTGTTAGTAACACAAACCACACTGCGCTGCTTTGCGCAAGATGACTGAATGGAAACTAACTACCATATGTTGGCAAAGAAACCATCCCCCTCCCCTCCCAGCAACGAGCTTCATCTAAAAAGAGAAGGTTAAATATAAACTAAAAGCAGTGCCTGAACACAGGGCTAAAACCACAGCTACCTCCAGCCCCCTCTTTCTAGAGTATCTGCTCTGCACATCTGCGCAGCTTTGCAAGACCAGGGGAAAAACCCAAACAAGCAAGCGCCTCCAGATCTATGCAAAACCAAACTGGCTTCATTGTGACACCAAAATCGTTCTCAGCCATGTAAATTTGAATACTACACACTGAATTAGTGCTAACTGTCAGAAGATGTTTGTGTATTATACCTTTTTACAAATGTACAGACAAGAAAACAAATCAAAGGCTATTACTATTACCAGGTACACTCTTGCTATTGCTTTAATTAGGTGTGAGGCCTGCACTTATAAAAACTCTAATACATCATCCTATACCATGAGACTACTTTGCTTTATAAAATTTATACTTCAAGTAACAGCTTTAATGTTAAAAGTGATTACTACTGCAACTCTGTAACATCAACTCTGCCAAGAAAGAAGGAAAGAAAATATTCCAGACAGTAACTTGATGTTCAGGTTATTTCTACTGCACATTCATGAATCAGATAATTTACAAAACAGGATACTCGCACAGATGTACATTCTGATTGCTACAGCCCCTCAGCACACGGTCAGCATCCTACCCCCATTTCCTTTTATTCCCAGGAAACCACATGCCAATGGCCACCCTTGTCCCTAACTTCAGATAACACCGGCACCACCCAGCAACAACAGAGTATTACTGAGATAAAAATAAAACAGGCAGTCCTAACAGAGAAAATATTTGCCTGCTTTCTTTTCTCCATGCATATAGGTAGCTCTTGAGAGATATTTCTAATTCCACTGCCAAAGATAGACTAGTAACTCTATAGTGTGAAATTGAGACTCAAGGTTTTTCTCCCCCAGCCTTTTGAGCTCTTAAACAAAACCCCTGCACCCTATTTCTAGCCACTGTAACATGGTTTTTAACACTCTTCCATAACTTTGAACAGCAGATATTTAACAAGTTGGGGTTTTTTGTTGTTGTTGTTGGTTTTTTTTTTAATGGGGTATTTCATGCACCAAGTATACCAGATAAACAACACAGGGCTGTCAGACTGGTGTTGGAGAACACCTCTTCCAGAGAGCATACTTTGGATAGTTAACATCTTACCTGATAGTGCCTGTGGGGGATGGGAGGGGACTGACCACACTCCGGAGATCCGGCTCCGGGATGTGGATCTTCAGAGGCGATATTTGAGGATAAAGTGGCCGAAGGGGAGGTGATGAGGCTTCCTCTTTTGCTTCCTCTTTATGGTATAAAGATGTGAACTGGATCTTTATAACCGTGCTAGGGAATCGGAAAGTACATCTGTAAAGGAAGATAAAGGAAAAGTCAGTTTCACACATGATACTAAACATATTTAAGTGTTTTTGTAAGCAACTGGCGAATCATTCATTCATTCATAGCATAAAACAGTGCATCATTCTCTATAGCATCTTTTTACCCAGAGTCCTGGGCAGAATTATTGATCATTCACACATCTCTATATATGTACCATAGAGTATCATGTATCATCTGGTGACTAGATGCAAGCTGAAGGTTTGGGTAAGCTAAGTGATTTCCTCAAGGCCTTGTATTCAATCAATGACTAAGCAAGATGCAGAACTACAATGACATACTCTTGAGTTCCTGCTACAGCAAGGACTAGGATTTATCTTTTATTAGCTCTTTATGTATAATTCAGGTAGGTACAAGTTACTAGAAAGTATTAAACCACAAGTACCATGGAAAAAAAAAACCCATCAAGTCCAGACAGAGCAACAAACAGCCTCCAGGTAAGAGCAGACAGCACTATTTAAAGACTGGCCTCTACATATTGTATAACTAATGCCCATTTATATCTCTGCACATGATGCTAAAGGATCATCTAGCAGGTTTCAGATTAAAATACATTCATTTAGAAGTGCCTCCCTTTAGACAGCATGGGTTGTAGCTAACAGGGTCAGAACAGGGCCCCTGCAAGCCTACAGAGTCTCATTTCTTCTCTAAACACTTCTTTCCAACTGTTATTTAGGGAAAAAAAAAAATAATCACACATCTACAAGTGTAGCCTTCAGGAGATGCTGGGAAATTCAAAAGGAAATAAGCACTGACATTTTCCATATTTGAACAGAAAGCTTTCTAATTTATAGTGTCTACAATAGGCACAGGGCTGTGAGAGCGAGTGTTCTGCAATTCTTCTTATTGCACTTTAATTAGACAATAATGTGCAATCAATACAAGCTTTCCAGGGATCATTTCACTGCTACTAAGGTTAAAGAAGCAGGAAATAAAAACCAGGTTTCACTGTGGGAAAGGCCAGCAGAGCACAGTAATTGTGCTGGCTTCCAGCATCTTGCCTATAGAAGGAAATGAAGGGACTTGGGCTGTGTTGTTCCAGCACCATAAGTGCTGGTGTAGGCTGAACATAATTCTTTTAACCAGTACATTATTGAATCCTGCCAGGTAACAGAACAAGGTGGCAGGCAAGTAAATCCATATTTGTGACTACCTTATCTTAATGCTTTTATCACAAGAAATGCAGAGAAACATCCTATTTGAGCTCTAAACATCTACTCTCTTGCTCTTGGTTCTTCCACACAAGCTAGTTCTGCTGTAAGGTCACGTTCAGAAACCTGCCATGAAGAGTGCAAAATTATCATTCAGGCACGGGAAGCTCATTCCCATCTCCCATCCCACCTTGTCTCTCAAATGAGCTGGCTCAGCATTCAGTGGCTTGGACTCACAGTGGTTCTGCTACATACAGCAGGAAATTG
>NW_010308129.1:17225-20392 GCF_000700745.2 Antrostomus carolinensis
CATTGTATTTAATTCACTTCGGAGGTCCTGCCACCTGCACTCACTAATGCATTAAATAAGAACATCATTGTTGGCAATGCAGCCTAATTGTGATTATCTATCTAACCCTTCTAAACACAGGTCCCTGCAGATTCAATACAAACACACAATTCCACACAGCAGAATGTCCGTGCCTTGCAATGCCTGCCAGCAGCAGGCACACAGTTACTGACACAAACCTGAAACAAGGCTGTTGAACCACTGCTCTGGATTTTAAGCTTTTCTACTGCTACATGGATTTGCTTATAGAAAAAGCTGAGAATACATAAATCTGCAATGAGCATCACATGGACTAAGGCTCAGTACAATCAAAGCTTCATCATTCTCAAGTCCTTACCAGGGAAAAGCTGAGCTTTCTTTCACAGAGTGATTGAATTCTCTGCTATAACATCAGGTGCCCAGCATTTTTCAAAATCTGAGTTAAGGACAAATCAGTCCTTGTTTAACAGTGTTCAGTGCAATCCCAACCTGCTGCTGATCTCAACAGCTCTGACTGCACAGAGCCCTAAGGCAGTTTTGCAGCACTGTTGAGGCCAGATCGCCACTGCAGCTCCAAGATCCACATCTCCTACACGTTACTGCTTCCAGGTGATGGTACAACTAACTCTGAAATTCTGCTATACTTCCTGATGCTGTAACAATGTTAGATAAGAAAGAGATGGTGATATCTGCACCCAAAACACTGTGAGGCAGTCCCATCACTCTGGGAATGGGCAATTTGAAAAATACTTGTTACCTTTCCAAAATACTGAGTCAACCTGAAATATGAAGTCTAAACTAACCCCGTAAATGTGCTGAAAAGGCCTGTCTAACAGTGCTTTTCCTTGAGAGCCTCCCCAAAGCTATTCGATTCAGCCATGTGACTTACCCACAATCTCAGACTGGAACAAGGGAAGAGGATCAGAGAGGCTGGGCTGACTACACAAGCAAATGATTTGTTGGCTGCTGTGATTTCGTTTTTAGAAAGACAAGCTTCCCAATCCACTGAAGCAGAACCCAGGACATACAACTAGCTTTCACAGATTGTACTAGCTAGCACATATGTGGCCATTTTGTAAGGAATCAGACCCAGAAAAATCAGAGAG
The DNA here is from genome assembly GCF_000700745.2 of Antrostomus carolinensis. Lineage (NCBI taxonomy): Eukaryota > Metazoa > Chordata > Aves > Caprimulgiformes > Caprimulgidae > Antrostomus > Antrostomus carolinensis. The sequence goes on from NW_010308129.1 coordinate 18,350, forward strand.
TGGATATATGCAGGGGTGCTCACAGCTTTAGAAGGCTTCTGCAGCCTGGTCTGTGCTGGCTTCCAGCATTGACACTGCCTGCAGAGCCAAGGTAGGGGTAATTGATCCAAATTCATCCATCTATGTACTTTCAACTGCCGTAAAAACCTGGGACCCGAGAAATGGAAATGCAATGCAAAATACGGTGTAAATTCCTGATAAACTCCTCCCCTCCCTCAGGGGGTGAGAAGGTGCCTGGGATTAACGTTATTGTTCCGGTCTCTATCACAACCACCACAGTAATGCAAACAGTGACAACAGCACAGCCCAAGACACTGACTGCTTCACATCAGCATACACACACTAATACTGAGGAACTGTCTCAATGAGAAATCAGAAAAGCATGATTTCTGAATCATCTCGTCACGGGAAGCTCACTTTTCATTCCACTAAACCTGAACGCAGTTTTATTGAGCTTTTTCTAATTGTTCCCTTAATTAACCTCTTTCTGACCAAAAGAGGATAAACTCAAATTATATCAGGTAAGTCCTATTTAGAAGTGAGGCACACTAGCACAGGATTTAAGCCTATGAGAATTAAACTTCTCCAGAAGATAAGCAGGAGAAGACAGACAGCCCAAGTAGAACTGAGCATGCATTCCTTAAGATTACTGTACGTTAAGTTATTTAAACTGGGTTATACTATTTGATCCACGTTGCATGATTCCTATCAAAGATGCACACCAATTACTACCACTGCTTAACATTTCCATCATGAGAAAGATCAATGTGAAAGCACAGGTTAGACTCAACACAAAAAGCATAATGAAGTTAAATGCTATTTCCAAGGGTGCCCAAGAGGCAGCTCTTTTAAGCATCTCTGAAATTTCCAGCTGATTAGAGGGGTAAATTAATACTCTGCAAAATCTCTTGGTCTTGGTACAGGTAGGAAACAACCTGCTTCAGTTCCACAACTGCTAAGTTTTACTCGATAACCTGCTACAGACAGGTCCATCCTGCAACCCCTGGTCATATAAACCACATGTATAGAGAGTTATAGTACGTTGCATACATCAATTCTTGTGGGAAAGGATTCCCATTTCTCCAGGATAACTTGCAAGACAGTAAGAATAGAAAGTTGGTTTTTGTTTTGTTTTGTTTTTTTTTAATGAGAATAGAAAGTTGGTTTTTGTTTTGTTTTTTTTTTTTTAATTTGTGTTAAAACTAAAACCACACAAACACACACCCCCCAACCTCTATAAACTGCACAGAAGTAATTCTTGCCTTATTAGATTACAGGCAGGAGAAAGTCAAAGAAAATGGATTGCTGGCTCCCTGCTGCATGCTTGAGCTCACAGACTCCACAGCACTCGCTGAATGCATGCTATATATACATTAGAGGCCAAGGGGAAGAGGAGGAGTGCACATGCCACACGTGGTTACAGTGATATAAAAGATGTTGCTAGAATTTTGTTTGTTTTAAACAAGATAGATTTTCTAGAAGTTTCCTGGATGAGTTCCTCACACTGACAACACAGCACCCAGGCTATTAGGCATCCTTCATGTGGTGAACCAGCGACAGTGACCACAAGCATTTCATCTACATAAGGTCTGAAAATAAAGTGCTAGGAAACACTGACTTTATTACATAAACAGTCACCCCTAAAGCAGACTTCATGAAAAATGGTTCGGTAAAAAAACCAAAATGACTCCATACCCTGCACAACTCTCTGAAAAACAGACATATTCTCCCGCTCCTCAAAGCACCTTTTACTCACAGATGCAAAGGAAACAGAGATGCATTTGCCAAAACATAGTCCTGGGGTCCACAGAAACTATTACAGTCACCGATTTCTTTGTTAGAGAACCCCAAGTGCTGTTCAACACCAAATGACTCCTGCTAGGATCTGCTGCGTAAGAGCAAGAAAAGGCTATTTAAAGATTTTTAAAAGAGACAGGAAACTGTTTTTACATTTACACGGTGGAAAAAGCACAGTGACAAAATGGAGAAGACAAATGATGAAAAAGCCAAGGTGAAACATGTATATATATATATATAAAAATA
>NW_010308130.1:0-3178 GCF_000700745.2 Antrostomus carolinensis
GTTGATCGCAGTGACTGATCGTAGCAGCGCCCGGCCCTGCCCGCGCAAACTGCCGCGCCGTGTCCTCATCACTTGCGCTGAGGGGACTCTGTCCCGCCTGCGGGTCTCCCTGGCTCCGGGAACCCGCCCTTTCGCGCTCAGCTGCGGAACCGACCGCTGCCGCCACTGTGCTCCTCGCCGACTGAGTGCAGAAGCCGGTTTCACCGCCTTTAAATCGCCCGCGGTTGCCCCTGGCAAGGCCCCGGCCGCGTCAGCCCCTCGCAAGCTCAGGGGTGGGGGTGCACGCTGAGCTGAATGAACGGAACCCCGCCGTGGTCCTGCCGTGGGGTCCGATAGGCAGGAACAAAAAACTTCAGCTTGGAGAACACCCCTAATATAAATGCTTTCCTTTGGTTGAGCAGACCTCCACCCAGCATGGGTAATAAGACCAAAACTAGCTGAAGCTGAGGAGGAATGTTGGAATTTAACCTTAAATCTTCAGGGTGTGTCTGTCCCCTCCTTTATTTTGTCCTCCCTGCACCTGCTGGCATATCTTTCAATTTGGACTCGAGGCTCTGTAGGACTCTGATTCTGAAAATGCTGATGCCCACTGTCAGCTTGGCTGAAGTCTAGGCAATTACTGATGACAATAATGATAAATATATTTAAGTGTTTGCTGGGTCAATGATATAATAACTTACTCCTGAATACCAAATTGTAACTACTGGTATGATATATGCAATTTTATAAACTAATCCATTGACACAGCCTTTTTGGGAAAACTCTTCCAAGCTACCATAAAATGTTTACATAGTAACAAGTAACTCTTTGAGCAGTAGAATTAATGAAGTCTAATTTCTGAGATGGCTGCATCCCATTATCCAGAGCTTATCCATATCTTCTCTCTTTTGAGTAAGAAGCAGTATGTGTGCTATCACGCACCAGCCAGCACACTTACTGCCTAGCAAGTATGGGCATGACTGCTCAGCCTCGTACTGTATCTTGGCAGCTGTGTGGAGTGGACAAGGAATAAACTTTTTCCTCAGAAAGGTTATTAGAGTCTTTCTTTTCTACTCTGCTGTTTATTTTCATCACACTTTTAGTAAATGTATGTTTCAGAGGCAGTTACTTTTCTGTCAAATATGTCTGTGTAATTGGATTATGGATTTTAAGTTACATGTGGAAGACTCAAATAATGGCATGTTACATTTTCCATGGGATGTCATGCAGAAGAAAAGGTATAGGAGACAAACTAAGGTAGGAAACTAGAGGTGCTTGGACTTACAAGTCAGCCTTTGCTCTTCTTGAGCATCTGTTTATGATCAAAATCTTCTCTCTTGTTTGAAGGCCTCTAAAACCTGCGAGGGAGTAATGACCTCCTGAGGTCCCTTCCAGCCTGAATTAATGTATGATTTTAACAGAAACAGCATTTGAGTTATGATAGTCTGGAACCCCTTTCATGGCTCTTCTATGTCATGGGTTTCATAGCAGAGGTTATCTCTTCCTTACAGGGAGCTACCCAATCGTTTTTCTCACTTGGTAGCAGGAAGCATTTGGGAATATCAACTGTGGTAGTTTGACATCAACAAAAGTTTCTCCTGGGGCAAGAGCGGGGAGTTTCCAGCTGCCTTTTTAATAGCCTGTGGCACTTGAATTGCTGGAGTGAGCCAGCTGCACTTCTTTGCATTCATGCACTGCCTTTCTGGGAGTGATCGTGATGACCTCTGCAGACATGTGAATCTTGGTTGCAGCACTTACTGTGGTGTGGGTTATCCTTCTCAATTTGTCTTAGAGGCTGTAGTTAAAGGAAGAAATCTGCTTTATAGGTTTCTGTCTTGTTTGTTTTCCATGTGCTTTGAAATTCTGATGTAAAGGCCTAACCGTAGGACCTGGGGCTTTAGGCATACACCTGTAAGACTTTTGTGAGAAGCTGCCCCTGGACAGGAACTCAGGTTTTTTTAAAGTTAAAATACAACTGCCAAAATTTAGAAGCCATGTTATAAAGATCTGTTCTGTGTTAAGGTGGACTGATCTGACAGATTTGTTCTGTTTACGGGTTTAATGCTTGATACAATACTGTGTCTTTAAGATCAATTACCTAAAATTGTCTCAGTTTTGTGTTTTAGAAGTTCAGGGCTGTTTAAAAGGTTGCAGATCTTGTTTTAGCTTGCTTTACTGTTTCTCCCTCTGATTTCAGGTGTTTGAATTCTTGTAAGCATTACCTCTTTTTTAAATGTTTTCTGAACTGTGAGCAGAATTGCTTGTATTGCCAGTGTTAAGTAATGCTTTAAGGGAAGGAGTATTTTTTTCCACTTGATTGTTTTGAGCACTTGTACTTGAAGACTGATTTTTTCCAGATGTTTGCAATTCTATGCTGATATATATTTGGACGTGCTATTACAAATCTTGTAGCTTATTTTTCCATTCATTGAAGAGTGTGTTAAATTTACATCCTCTGTTGATTTAGTGGTTATGTATCAGGTTCGTGTGCTGGTTGTCAGACAAGTCTAATGACTCCTAAATGTAATTATTTATATGATGATATCTTTATTGATTGCAGAAAATGTACTTTAGTTATTAAAAATACTCTGTTAAAATCAGGTCAAACAAAGAGTAAGATTTCAAAACACAACAACAAAAGTACCAATGTAAGTCAAAACACAACAACAAAAGTACCAATGTAAGTCAAAACGACAGACTAGCAGATGAAGGCATTCTGATGCATACTATGCCAAGCACTATTGATTTTTGTTTTGAGCTATTGTATTGTCATGGCACAGCTCTGGCTTTGTGCACAGCTTCCATGAATATTAGCAAGACTTAAAGGGTTCATGAAGAGTTTTAAAAGGAGAAAACTGTGGTAAAAATGTCTGATTTACTTAATGTGTTTGTTTTGCTTGGAGGCAGAGTTAAAGTTGCATGAGTACAGGTCATTGGAAACTCCATTCTATTTTATGGATATTTTTTCCTAAGCTTTAACATGTTACTGTTTTTAATAACATTTGCAAGAATTTCATAGGCAGCAATGTAATTTTCCTTGTCTGTTCCTAAACAGTTCTGCTTGTATTATGTCTGGTATCTAGGAAACTTATTATGTTAGGTATAATAGATTTCCAAGCCAAGGAGGCTTCAGATGTGAATGTGTTGCATGGCAGCATGGTATGAGCTTTTGTATCCTCCTTAACGAGGACTTCAGCAG
>NW_010308130.1:3212-15250 GCF_000700745.2 Antrostomus carolinensis
ACCTTCACCTTCAGTTCAACTCAGCTTGAACTGAAGGTGACTGCATGGCGGGCTGGATGACAATTGCTAACAGAAATGAAAGAAGGGTAACCATGATTCTAATGTATGATGGAGTAAAACCTATTCTTTCTGGAAGAGAATCTTCTAAGATCTATAACACAAGTGTGAATGAGTCTCTGATACTAGAAATGGCAAGATAGAGAAAGGGGCTGGAGAGATATGCCTCTTGTCTTGACATACAAAGTTTTCATTCTTAATTGACATTGCTGTGCAATTCAAGGAAGGTTTCACATTTACTCTCTGCTGCTCATGTCAAAGATGTGGAGCTCTCGGGCAACAGCTGTGGAAGTGGACACAGCTATGGAAACATGAGTCCTTTGCACATGCAGCAGAAGGTGGTACCATTCAAACTTCTTTAGAGATGAGAAGCAAAACAGAGAAGTGAGACTTGAGCCCAATGGGGATTAGTACTTTGGTGCACTTACTGCACCCACTCTGACCTTAAATGTCTAAAAGGAGCTTTCTCAAGGGAAGTAAATTTGACTACTCATATGGGGATTGTTGTGGATGGTTCTTAAAAGAACCATCATCCCTGTGCTCAGCAGTGGTTAAAGACAAGTAGTTAAAGACAAGTGCACATGAGCAAGGAACACCCATGACATAAAAGCATATCCTACAAAAGGAAGGGAGGTTTTTTTGTTATGTTGGTTTTGGTTTTGTTTCTCTTGCCCTCTGCCCATGAATGGAATTTATTGTAACAGGATGTCGCAGGATCTAGAACTATGACTAGGCTTACAAAGGGTTGAGACACCCTCCTTAAGGATAGATCTACTGGTTCTCTACCAAACATAAGCATCTAGATGCAGCTTTGACATCTGACTACTGCAAGCTGCTAAACCATGCTAGGAAACATTTACACTTTTCACCTCTGAAGTTCTTTGTTACCTGTTACCAAGTCCTGTGAGACACAATGTTTGACTAGCTGGACTTCAGTACGTTCTTGTGCTCCTGGGTGACTTGCTTGTCTGAATTGCGAGAATCACTCTCAAGTTCTGCCCTGTAAGGAAGACTGAAAGAGCCTAGAGCCTTAGAAAGGGGTAATAGCTCAGTGCTTTTGCTTTCTGATTTGCTATTCAGAGTAACTTTTTTTCTGGAATGATCTGTGTTATTGATCTGGAACCAACTTTTCTTCTGTCTGGCTCAGTAATCCAGGTCTTCTTCCCACAGTAATTTACCCTGGCATCAGCAGTTGTTAAAGTACATTGAATGGGAAAGAAGGCTGGTGGTGTGGACATTTGCATTAGCTCAGCTTGGGACAGTTTCATCTGCAGTGGAGTTTGTGTGAGAGTTGACTCCTGTTCCTTACTGGTGGGAATGCATTGCAGAGCTACCCTTGTCCCTGTCATCCCTGTTGTGCTTTGTGACCCAACTCCTTCCACATACTCTCCTAAACTGATACCAGAATAATAACCCGTGTTTCCTGAAAGACCTTAGTTAGTAGTTGTCCTGCCAATACTTAAGCATCTGTTTGAAGACTGGTATTTCTCTGGGCTATCCAGGGAGTCCATAACCTGAATGATTGGGTCTGCTCAAGCACTAACTCTCCCAAAAAGCAGGTCTGCCACCCTTATGGTAAGAAGTTTGGGAGGTGGGAGTTAAAATCAGAACAATCTGGAGAAGAAATGATCATATTCCCTTTCATAACATTATTATATTATCAGATCTGTGACTGTTTTTAGGAGCTATCCCATGAACCAAGAACTTCCTTTAATCCACAGAGACATCTCCAGAGAAACTAAGAGAAACTACATCTGTCATGTAAACTATGCTCCTGGTGACAAGCCGATAATCACAGCTGCCAAAAAAGCAGACCCTCTCTTGTGCATATGTAACTTGAGACTATCTTGATGGTCTCCCACAGACACCAGAAAACAGTCTGAGAGCATTCTGATTTCTCTGTTTCCTGTTTTCTTCCATACTGTGAGGCTGCCTTGAATGCTTTGAGTCCATGAGAAGCTACTGCAGCTTCACAATCCACAGTTTTTCATGCTGAATGCTGTTCCCAACCACAATCTGGCACACCATTTTATTTTTTTTTTTTTTTTTTTTTGGCACACTGGCTGTTTTTTATTTACCTTCAAAATCTGGATGCTGCTGATAGATTTGACCAGAGCAAATGGGGCTGGCTGAACCTTAAACTAATTTGCTGATCTAAGAATAAACTTGTTCAAAGAAACCATTTATTACCTCATGGCCTCTGTGGATTGTGTATCATGAGACCTTCCAACTGTACTCATGGAGGGGAAATAGCCAAGGAGCTTCCAGAAGTTGAGAGGCAGGTGAGAGGGGATGGAAGCACTGTTCCTTTCAGCTGATGGGGATTCCTTGAGGAGGGAATTGTGACAGAGGTGAATTTAATCCTACTCAAAAAGTGTCTCTGTCATATTCTTCTCTGTCATGTAACATGTGGATGAAACCTGTTGGAAGAAGAAAAAGCAAGTGATAAACAACCATAACCAGCAGCATGAAACCTTTGAAGGCCAAGACTGTATTCTGCAACGAAAACAAGGCAGGCACTTGTACGGAGCCCTAACCTGTTAACATTGCTGGTTTATCTGTTCCCTTTTACTCTAGTATCTGAACAGAAAATGCCCTATTCTCTAACCTAAATAGCATGACACTTGTCATTTAATCCATGTGAAGACAGAGAGAAGTTACCTGATGAGGGCTGTCTACTCTCTTTTGGTTTTCTGTTTGTGTGTGTTGTGGTTTTTTTGGTTTTGTTTTTTGTTTTTTTTTTAAGTGAAAGCACAATACAGTAAATTATAAAATGGATCACTGAGGTAGTTGTGGTACTTCTGTAAGAGCCAGTTTGACCTGCTTCAATCATCTAACTGCAGTGCACAACTTTGCTTTCTTCTTCATCTCTGCCTCTCCTTCCAGCTGAAGGATCTATCAGCTGGAGAGCAGCAGGAGTGGGACGGGCTGTGGATAGATGCAGCACAACTGCACAGAGGAACTTTTTCTCCCTAAACAGGTGCTCATCCTCTGTGGATGAGGCAAGTTAAGGTGACAAAGGCACTCCCTTGTTTTGCACCTGAATTTGAATGCTTGCCAGGAGACCAGTGCTACTGAGGGTATCTGCCATGTTCCAAGTAGCTGTTCTGTCAGACTTGCAAGGAGGGTTGTGCTCCTTTCTCTGAAACAACTGCCTCAAGGAATGGGGTGAGGTACAAAAGGTTTCACTAGACAGGTAATCACAGCAAGGTATCACTTCCAAAACAGCTACGTGATGGAACAGCCTAAATCCCATTGATGTGTATGTGTTACAAAACTGCTTTCTAGTATTTTGCTTTGGACTTCTTGGTGCTCCAGAAACTTATGAAATCTGAACAGGAAGTAATCACTCTCATTAATGTTATGAATCCTGGAGCCATCTGTGTTTTCAGTGTTATCTACTGCAAATGCATAGATATAATTTTTTTTTTAATTTTTTTTTTTTTTTTTTTGAAGGTAAGGAATGAAGAAGACTTTATTAAGAAACTGGACTGCAGTCCTGACCAGCATCTAAAGGTAGTGTCCATCTTTGGGAACACGGGGGATGGCAAGTCTCACACCCTTAACCACACTTTCTTCTATGGCCGGGAAGTCTTCAAGACATCTCCAGCCCAAGAGTCTTGCACAGTTGGAGTCTGGGCAGCCTACGACCCTGTCCGCAAAGTGGTGGTAATTGATACAGAGGGCCTCCTGGGGGCCACTGTGAACTTGAGTCAGAGAACACGGCTGCTGCTGAAGGTCCTGGCCATCTCTGACCTTGTCATCTACCGTACTCGTGCTGACAGGCTCCACAATGATCTCTTCAAATTCCTTGGTGATGCCTCGGAAGCTTACTTAAAACATTTCACCAAGGAACTAAAAGCTACCACAGCCCGCTGTGGACTAGATGTTCCTCTGTCAACTTTGGGCCCAGGTGTCGTCATCTTTCACGAGACTGTGTATACCAAGCTACTGGGCTCTGGTGAGTAGGCAGTAAGAAACTGAATTACAATGTGCTAAACATTACCTATAAATTATCAGGTTGCATTGAATATTCAGCGTTCTTTACTACCATGTAAAAGATGTGGTTTGGGTTTTGCTCTCACTTGCTTCAGTCTGGGAGCCAGGCTGTGGAAATAGTAGGGCATTCCCTGGTGGCAATCTGACTACCCCAGATCAGCTAGAATAATCCTCTTAGCCAGCTGGACACTGGTACTGACTAGTCATGATGGGAATTCTGTCAGTCGTAGAGTGGTCATCATGCAAGATCATGAGCATGGATGATATGGCAGGCAAAGGTGAAAACTGAGAAACCCTGGGATTTTGGCAGGAATATGCAGGGTCCTGTTGCAAAAAAATAAAATAAAACTGTATGTAGAAACTAGGATAGGCAAGAATAATGACATTTAAGAACTTCAATACAGTACCCTCATTCTACTGTTTTAAATTCTGTGGACCAACATCGTTCTGAATTTGGGACTGAGGTTGTGGTGGCACAGAGCTAATGATTTAATACCACATTTCTCTGTGCAAGTAGCTGATATGGCCAAAGCAGCATGCCCAGCACGCTATAATTCCCATTGCTTTCGGTGTTCTTCATCAGTACTTTCAACTTGGCTTGTGTCATACTGGATTATGCATATTTAAATTGTATACTTTATTTGTATGTCTGAGTGAAATGCACTGGCCTGTGGAAGTTGAGGCACATTTTGGTTTTGACTCTATAGGAATGTAAATTTCTTTTCCTGGCCCTATTTTTTTCCATGTTTCAAAACTGCATGATGAAATATTTCTTCATTCTGTCATTTTCTGATGCTTTGATGAGCAAGAACCCTAATGAATTGGCTTGCAGCAGCTGAGGCTCAGTCCTGCTGTCTGTGAGCACCTCGGAGTCTTCTGCTGTGTAATACCACAGCAGCTCCCTGCTGGTCCATGTTCTCATTTTGGCTTTTCTAACCAGCCAACCAGTGAGGTCTTGAGCTAATAGAAGTACTTGACATTCTTTCTGGTTATTATTAGGGTGCCTTCTTAATTACTTTTAAGTTATCTGCCAAGGCAGTTCTTTTTCTTACATACCAATTTGCTGATCATCAATTTAGAGTTTCATATAGTTGTTGAAATTTGCTGTTTCAGCAAATCAGATTTAGTGACCCATAATGGTAGTTTCATCTGTGTGCAAAGTCAGGGTAGTAAAAAGAAAAAAATATATATTTATGGTCACTTCTGATCATGGAAGGAGTAAGAAAGAAACCTCAGCATGCAGATTTGCAGCAAGCTGTAACCATCTGTCTTGATGTGTAATTGAAGTAAGTGTGTTTAGGGCAGGGAAGAAGGGGCTTGCCTTATTCTGAAATGTACAGCAGGTACTTGGAAGCAGGTAGAAGAATGTGGTCAACCCTATGGAGTCTGACCTGATTTGCCCAGTTCTGACTATGTACAAAGGGTTGATAGAGGCTCAGTCTTCCTTGCTACATGTTGGCATGGAGAATAAGCAGCCCATGTAAGGTTCCATGTCTTCCACTTATCAGGTGCTATGACTAACTCTACCAAGTTATGATCTAGTGAGAAGAGCTCACAAGTGTGCTGACACAGAGTTTCCTTATATTATGTCACAAATTGTTTCTTATTCTGGATATCTGTGTTTCCAAACCTAGATGTTTCTGGTTTTACCTATGGAACTTGATTGTAGCATCTAAATCCGTGTATCAAAAAACAGAGACTACTTTTGGAAACAGTTTGTTTCTTTTCCTACTTGTAAAATATAATAAGTGCATTCCAGATTTATTAGGAGATTTAATTATAAAAACTAGTGCTGTGTTGCATATGAAAGTGATGTGCAATTTAAATATTATTTTAAACAATCACTTGTTTATATACTTGTTGATACTCTTATATATAGATCATCCTTCTGAGGTTCCCGAGAAGCTCATTCAGGATCGGTTTCGGAAGCTAAGCTGTTTTCCTGAGGCTTTCAGCTCAATCCACTACAAAGGAACAAGGACATACAATCCTCCAACAGATTTCTCTGGACTTAGGCGAGCTGTGGAGCAGCAGCTGGAGAACAATACCACTCGGTCACCTAGACAGCCTGGGGTTATCTACAAAGCACTGAAAGTAAGTGGAGAGGAGTTTGTCACAATTTGCATTTGTATCGCTGTTGCTAGTAACTGTCAGTTGCAGCTAATAAAGGTAAAGCACATGAACCAGTGACGCAGACTTGCATGTATCTGGAGATAAAGCAAGTCTTCCATTAAAATGATTTTTGTGGAACAGCCAGGTAGGCTGGGTAGTTTTTTTTACTTTAAAGCAAACAAACACCTTAGCAAAGACCCTGAAAGGTCAATAAAAGTTGAAGAGCAAAACAGAGCAAAATAAAAAAACTGAGCCAGGAAGAAAAAAGTAACTGCTGTTGTGAGTGACAAGCACTTAATGACAGTGATTTACAAAGAGAGGGTCCAGAAGGAGTTATCAGTGAAATTCCTGAGGATGGCCCCAGCACAACTGGAGTGAATGCAGGAGACTTGGAGCGAGTTAATGGTTGGCAAACTTAGCACTGAGTGTAGTGTAACCCAAGGGCTGGGAGGCAAAAAAGAAGGAAGGAGATGTGTGGTAGCTAGCAAACAAGGTGGGATCAGGCCAAATGATGTATCATTTCAGAGGTGCACCATCAGATTGCAAGGCTGGTGAAACTAAATTGGAGAGTTGCTGGTGATTTTCTTAGAAGGTTAACCTTGCTAGGATGTCAGTGGGATTTTTGGGTCTTCAAATTTGCAGTCTACAGGCTTCCACATATTGCTACCACTGCGTGATTAGCATCATATTTTCATTGGCCCGAAGAGCATAGCTTTCATCAGGGAGGGGTGGGCAGAGCTGGGCATATCTGCAGAAGAAGGTACCATTAGCAGTCTTTTCTCATGTTAGTCACAGCTGTTGGAACAGATAATTCCAGCTGCTCTGTATTTGGGGTAGCTGAAGCACTGAACAAAGTGTCGGGGTGGCAAGTACACAGTTCCTTGCATTAGGGAGCACACAGGCAACAAGGTGAAAACAGCTAGAGTGGTTAATTCCAGTTTAATTTCTAGGACTTTATTGCAATAATCAAGTAATACAGTTTCAGATGTAGCTGCTAGTATACTTAAATTCACGTCCAGTAAAGTGGTTGCTGTATTCAGATCACTACTGACTACAAATTAACATTTTTTGCTTCACTTCCTGAGGACACAAAGCTTGCTAGAGATCTATGTCCATCTCCTCTAACTTTTTAATCCATTGGCCAGTATCAGTCAAGCTTGAAAGAGATCTTAAAGATAATTTCCTTGAAATTCTGTGAAATCAGATGTCTAGATAGAGATCTTATCTGAGAGAAGCTGTGGTGAGAGAGACGTATGTCTATGTGTGCATGTAGTCAACCCTTGTTAGACAGCTGAGATGCTCTCCCCATCCCACTTCCTGGGAGGGGAAAGGGAGGAAGAGAAAGGCAGGCAGCTACCATAGTTACCTCAGCTGTAGAAAGAGTTTCTGTTAGACCTTATGCCTTCAAAGATCTCCATCAGGAAAAACCCTTACCATATGCTTTGTTCCAGTGCTTAACTTTTTTTTTTTTTTTTTTTTTTTTAAAAAACATAACACCCAAAAGAACTGAAGAGGTTAAGTGTGCCAAGGCTAAGGACTGACTTAATCTGAGAACAGATGCTCCCAGGAAAGGGAACAAATCCCTTTGTGTCAGTCTTTCAGTTTCACCAGAGAAGAACAATTGTTCAAGGGGCCAGAGGAAAGCTCAGGGCAACGCTATCTGAGCTGAGGGGCAAAGAATGTGTCGTCATGTACTGTGAGAAATGATTCTTTGAGTTTTCTTCTGGAGGTTTCCAGAATGCAAAGCCCTTTTAGCAAGCTATTTTAGGCATGGGTTGCTTGCAATCTTCTACCACCCACTTTTGCTATAAAATTCAACATAGGGGCAGGAGGAGAGGAGAATCTTATAAGCATTCAGGTAATTTCCATACACGTGCAAGGTTGTCTTCTTGTCTTGGTTTCCAGGTTAGTAAGACATTATTTGTTAGCCGTGTGTTCTCTCTCTGCCTCTCCCCCCAGTAGAGGAACCCATGCCTTTGCTTACAAAAGCTTTCATAAATTGTTTGCACTGCTCTCAGTACATTACCAGTTCATTCTTTTCTGTTTGACAGGCTCTAAGTGATCGGTTCAGTGGGGAGATCCCTGATGACCAGATGGCTCATAGCTCTTTCTTTCCAGATGAATATTTCACATGCTCCTCTGTGTGCCTCAGCTGTGGGTAAGTAGATGAGAAATGCACCCTCATCCTTCTAGAAGATAGTGCAGCCCTGGTCTTCAGCCATATAACATAAATTTTCTGTCACATCATGACACCTGACATCACCTGTCATCAGCCAGTACTTTCAGGCAGAATTTGCTTGAAATCCAACTCTTAAGTGAATTGGACAGTTGTTATTGCTGCATCCCAGCTGGATGAATGGTCTTTGCCTACTCTATTTCTGTGTATGGCTACAAACCTGTTCTGCCCATATCTTTTCCCCAGTGCATGCAGGGCAGGAAGAAAGGAGTGTCTGAAGAAATCCCCTGAAATTTCCTATTACTATTTTTTCTGCCATTTTTAATATCTAAACAGTATTTTATCCTAAAGCACACATCATCATGGGCCTGGGCTGTGTTCAGTGCCTAGATCCAAATGGAGCCCCAGGTTTGTGTAGAGTTTGGCTAATAGCTCTCTGGGAAGAGCTCAGAGATTGAGCCTGGAAGGGCAGTAGATGGCAGTCAGTGCTCTGAGTCTGTGAGGTGCTATAGCAGCATGATGTTATGGCTGATTATGCTTCTGGAAACATTTTTCTCTCAGTTGTGATACAGTGCTATGTTCCTGCTCTTTTACGCTCATGAGAAAATTTCTAGCAGCTCCTTGCAAAGGCTGCGGTGTTAACTCTGTCTTGGTCAATTTCCAAACTTGGTTAGTCCTTCCTAAAATTCTCTGTGCGATTTAACGTGGTTACAGTGATCATTTCCTGCACTGCACTGTTGTGTGGTGCTGCTTTGTACTGTGAAACAGTTGCTACACCTCCTTCCAATGATAAATGATGTCATTGCTGTATGTACAGTTGTGAAAACAGTTTGGGGTTATAACACCTATACAAATGCAAGATAGTAACAAATGAACTCTTGATGACATCTGTCCTGTATCTAACAGCATCAGCTCATCGTTTGCTTTTGCATGCTCAGGTGTGGCTGTAAGAAGAGCATGAACCATGCAAAGGAAGGAGTCCCTCATGAATCCAAAACTCGATGCAGATATTCTCACCAGTATGATAACAGAGTCTACACTTGCAAGGTGAGTGGAAACACAAGGGCAAGGTCTGAAGAATGGAGAAGGGAAGGATGGCCCAATAAATGAGGAATATCACAGGCATGTGCCTGTTTTCTTGCATTTTTTCAGATGGGAGAGGTGCTCATGGCCTTGACAAGAAAAATTTATCCCCTTTGAACTTGTATTTTTGCTTGGAGAGGTCATCAGCTCTGTGTGCTATGAGTCATTTGCTAGACAAATCATGAACCCAGCTGCTCACAACATGGGCAATGACCTTTTGCACACATGATGTGGTTACTCTTCTTACTTGCTTATGCATGTTGCTTGGTATTAGCCAATTTTTCTGAAAGATTTGTGCAGGAGACACAAAAATTTTCAGCTACAATCATGGTTTTTGTTGTTCTAGAAATATTTCCCCTGACGCCATTATTGATAGTGGGTTTGGTTTTTGTTTTTAAAACAGTTCTGATGAATGCTCTCCTTTGCTGTGGAGACCACTGTATGCCAATTATATTCTTTATGTGGCTAAACAGCTGCAGGACCTGGAATCTGGGATTCCCAAGAATGCAGTTTTAATTGAGCTTTTGTATTATAGGCCTGTTATGAACGAGGGATGGAGGTCAGTGTGGTGCCAAAAACCTCTGCTTCCACTGACTCTCCTTGGCTGGGCCTTGCCAAGTATGCCTGGTCAGGGTGAGTACTGCAGCTAAGATCTCTGTTCTCTGCTGCCTCTACACTGCCTGGTGCACCAGACTTCCAGTATCTCACTGAGGTATCCCATCTTCCTCTTCTGCAGATACGTGATTGAGTGTCCAAACTGTGGGGTGGTGTACCGCAGCCGACAGTACTGGTTTGGCAACCAAGATCCTGTGAACACTGTAGTGAGGACAGAAATTGAGCATGTCTGGCCAGGGGTAAGTCTGGTTTGCTGCATAGTCTGTGTGTATGTGTGCAGCCATGTTAATTCTTCTGGACATTGATGAGGAAAATGGCATGACTTTCATTAGAGCTGGTCCCTATCTCTGCTGTTTAAAACAGTCTTTGCAAGGGCTTTCAGTCATCTTTTGGCTATCTTGAAATGGCTGAGTTACCAGTTTATGAACACTTTGTGTGAATGATACACCATTAAAACCCACCTGTGTTTCAAAGCAAGGCTGGTGAATTTTTTTTGTCATGCTTGCCCTCCAGTTTAACAAGACAAGTGAGTCACAGAGCAATCTGCTTCTAAGGAAAAACGAAGTTTCCCTATTCTTATTGTCAAATGAATATCCATTTCATTCCAGACTGATGGATTTCTGAAAGACAACAACAATGCAGCCCAGCGTTTGTTGGACGGGATGAATTTCATGGCACAATCAGTATCTGAACTTAGCCTGGGACCCACAAAAGCTGTGACCTCCTGGTTGACAGACCAGATTGCCCCAGCTTACTGGAGACCCAACTCTCAGATCCTGGTAAATAGCAGCTGCTGTAGAGAAAAGCTTTACATAGTTAAAACCCCTTTTCCTCACCCTTTAAGTAATATAGTATTTTTCAGATTCCAAATGCTTCTTGTTTTATTTCAGCAAGCCCTTCTCCTACAATTTTGAGAAAACTTAAATGCATTCAGCTCTTCCCATTCTTGACTCAGCCAGAGAAAGTATGAACAGACACTCTGCCCAGCCCTGCTAAAGAGGCTGTTTCCTCCCTACTTTTTGTGACCTCCTCTCCCAGCAGTATCACAAAAAATCCTGGCTCACATGAACTTGCTCTTCAAAGCAAAGAATCAACACCTTAAATCTGGCTACTGCATTTGATAGTACTATTTTTATAGGTGCTGAGATTAAACTCAGGTTTAATGCAAAAAGCTGTCCCCAACAATTCAACTAGAAAGGGATTTGCTGTGTCTTGCAGGAAACAGATACTTCTTCAATGAAAACTGCCTTCTGAATTCTTACCTCCCACAAAGATCAAATATCCATCATTCAGCCTTGCATGATGTGGCTGTAATTATTTGTGATTGTGAATGAAGGGATCATGGCAATCTGTTGGTTTAACCACTGTACATCTACCTGTCTGAATCGCTTCCATTAGGGTAAAGTTATGGGACTGGTAGCACCCAAGTCTTGGGTGTAACTATATTTTCCACAATTTCAGTCTGAATCTTGCCATCCTGGGATTCTGCTCTCTATTTTTCTATTCAGGAAGATCAAACTAACAGTTTTTCTTT
Organism: Antrostomus carolinensis; assembly: GCF_000700745.2. Classification (NCBI taxonomy): domain Eukaryota; kingdom Metazoa; phylum Chordata; class Aves; order Caprimulgiformes; family Caprimulgidae; genus Antrostomus; species Antrostomus carolinensis. The sequence continues at coordinate 14,789 of NW_010308130.1, forward strand.
CTATGTCGTTCTAATTAGAGTTGTAATAAATGCAACACAGCTTTTAAAGATAACGACACTAAACATCACTGCCGGGCCTGTGGAGAGGGCTTCTGTGACAGCTGTTCTTCCAAGACCCGTCCAGTGCCTGAGCGAGGCTGGGGACCAGCACCAGTGCGCGTGTGTGACAACTGCTATGAAAACAGGGGCATCCAGTTAGGTAATTTTGAGTTGATTGTGACAGAATTATCCCTGGGCAATAGTTAGTCTGAAGTCTTTGTCCCTGGCTTCTGGATCACAACCATTCCCATTGAGTGTAGACAGTGTTGTTCAAAATGGGCTTTGGCACAGAGTTTTTAGTAGGGGAGCTCAAGAGCTTGATGTCATTTGGCAGGAAGACGACCCTTGCAACGAGCTGCCAGATGTCAGACCCCTTGACAAAATTCTTTACTTTTTTTTTTTTTTATTCCCCAGCACCTGCTG
>NW_010308130.1:15270-16775 GCF_000700745.2 Antrostomus carolinensis
TGCTGCTGTTTCAGCAGACTATGTGTTTTGTCCATTATTGCTGAAATTAAAGTGAAAACTCTGCAATCCAAGACTGGGGCTGTGGGAGATAAAGGCTGAGGAGAGGCTCCAAACTGCCTTTTGGGTTTCCTGCTGGTTTTTGCTAATGTAAATTAACTGAAATCTGGCAGAAATTTTGCTGGACGTAGGTGTTGAGCCCTTTACTCTTGTGTCATGCAGATGTGGCTGAACTGCCTTCAGATGAGGAAGGGGGGACACTTATTGCCAGGAAGGTGGGGGAAGCTGTGCAGAACACTCTTGGAGCAGTGGTAACAGCCATGGACATTCCCTTAGGTGAGCTCTATTTTCTGATGGATTTTTTTTTTGTCTAGAGGCATTTTTGTTTTCACAGAGCAAAACTTCTGATTAAACTTCAAGAGTTTGTGTGACAGGCTGGCATCTCTGCTATGATACCACTGTTGGTTGAGAGTTCTACAGCCCCCTGCACCTCTCTCGCTTTCTGCAGTTCATACCTTCTCTATTCTCCCTGTTGTGCAAATTTGTGTGCACCAAGCTGTAATTCATGCTCCCCTGATGCATTGCTGCAGTGATCTGCCAGCTGGAGTTCCCTAAAGACTGTCCAATTAGGAAGCATTTTATCAGGTTTGGTTTTCTTCCAGAGATGCTGAGTGCCTTTTAAGTGCGTGCATGGATACTGCTGGCACTTGGTACTTCTGCAAGGGAGGGCTGAGAAGCTGTCCAGGTTGGTAATGATGGGAAAGTAGTCAATAATGTGATCTTTAATGGTGAGTTTAGTACAGTGAAAATTTGCTGCTCTTTTGTGTGCAGTTCAGGTATGTCAGCAAACACTTTGAATCTTCTGCTGTTGGGCCTGACTTCCTACTCATTGAGCAGATCATCATTCTACTGCTTTGCCTACAGCATGTCCTGCCATCACCCTTGTGGGTGTTTGTTGACTGACTCAATGAAAGGAAGAATAAATCCCTTTCTCAATTCAGACAGTACACACATTTCTGAATGTTTGACTGTTTTTTTTGGCCACAGCTGAAACTGAAGGTAGGAAAAAGCAAGTGTCTCAAGCTCTGGAAGAGTCTGAGTAAGGGAAGATGCCACCATTTAAGGAGAAACAATCTGTCCATTTGAAGAGAGGCAGAATGTGGGAGAATGGCCTAAATGGCTACCTGTTGCACTGAAGTATTCTGTCAGTCGGTCTTCCTCCTCTTGATGACAGTGGTCTGAGTTGCAGTGTGTGAGTTCTTCCACTGCAGTACATTCTTGACATGCTCATGTTCACAGATTATTTTCTTCTCCCTCTTTCTCATCCCCCCACCCCACTTCCTCCATAGGTCTGGTAAAAGATGCTGCCCGACCTGCATACTGGGTACCAGACCATGAAATCCTGCACTGCCACAACTGCCGGAAGGAATTCAGCATCAAACTCTCCAAACACCACTGTCGGGCCTGTGGCCAGGGATTCTGTGACGAATGCTCACACGACCGCAGAG
>NW_010308130.1:16789-40016 GCF_000700745.2 Antrostomus carolinensis
GTCCGAGTTTGCTTTAACTGCAATAAAAAGCCTGGTGACCTTTAACCCCAGGCTCTCCTCCAGATCTCTGCAATTCCTTATGTTCTCAGGGTTACGAATGAAAATATCTGGTCTCCCTTTCACCTCTTAACCTGTTGCAGCCAGAGTGCATGTTTCCAGTTTCTGGCCTCCTCTCGTGTTATATCCATCTTGGAACACTGGGAATGAGCTTACATTCAGCCTCTAGGTTTTAATTTCAAATTAACTGGGAAGGGAGGGAGCTCCCTTGTAAATGAGCAACCAAAAATCCAGTGTATTTTATTCCAATTAAAAAAAAAAAGAAAAAATATATATCTATCTATATATCTATCTATGTATAATTTAGTATATTAAGAATGTGGTTGGCTAATGAAGCTTTGAGTATTCCTAGTTCAAATGATGGATGGTGTTGTTCCTTACTATATTGGATCAGACTTATGGTCTTCTGATTCTTCTTCTGGAACATCTTGCTGATCATGGTGCCCTGTGAGGAAGGTTTGGACTCTGTGCTGCCAGGAAATCTCCGATGTTGGTGTATGAATTACACCTGGTAATTCAATGAACCCTACATCTGGAGGTGCTGTACTTCTGGCCTTGGAAGATTTAACCCAGACTCATTAGCAAGTTTGTTTGAACTGTGATATGAGCAGTGGTCTTGCAGTGCAAGAGCATCAAGTTGAAATAGACCCCCTGGTAGAGACCAGTAGAGCTCTGAAAGGTGAAGCGAACCATACGGCAAAAGGCAAAGCGTTCTGATTTTGCCATTTCAACTTCAATACCAGGTCAAAGGGTAGCAGGGTCTTGCTTTCCCTGACAATGTTCTCATGTACTCAGGTTTTCTTCAAGTTTCTGTGCCAGCTTGTTGCAGTTTAAAGTTTTTTCCAGAGCAGAACAAGAGGACAAGTGATGTAGGCAATTCTGAAATACGAAGTTTGAGTTGTTGGGTTGTGATGACTTCTCTTTTCCCCTACTTTTTAAGTGATCCTGGAGTCTCTGGAGCCCCTATGTTCTCGGATGTGTTTGCATAGATACTGCACAGATTTGACTTACCTTTTTTTCTAATAATATGAATTTACAAATCCACCTGGAAAATGGGAACCTTTCTTCTTTGGTCCTAGCAACAGGCACTCACTGAACTTCATCCTTTTATTAAAGGACTGCAATGAATTCACTGATTTTATTATCAAAAGCACCATGTAACCTAACTAATACTGTCTTGTACTATGGATTTGTGGTTCCAGTTATAAGAAGTAAAAGACCATTGTGGATTGAACTGCCTAACATTCTCCTTTCTTGGCTTACATAGACAAAAATTCTTCCACCACGTGAGAGTTGTCTCCTCTTGGAGTTGCTAGAGTTTGATGCAATGTCCTGGAACTGTGGTATTTTTTCCCCTGGCTTATTAAATGTGCTTTTGTGTAGATGAGTGCCCAACACCCTGTTTCTGGACTGTATTGCTAAATTAACTGCTATAAAAGACTTTTATCTTCTGAACATGTGTACTGACTTTTTCCTTGTAACAAGTGGTTCTCACTTTGTCTGTGAAAGAACATACAAAGTGATTGCCCCTTCACAACTACATCCAGCCTACATGAGGAAGTAGACTTGGAAGATGTTCTGGGACACCTTCAGTACTGACTGAATTTACTGGGGACCGTCTAATGTTTTTGTAAGCAAAGTCTGCCATAAACTGGCAGTTGCCCAAGGGAGGGCGTGAGTAGGTAGAAATCCGCTCTTAAAAGACATTCTGCACATCCAGCATAATTCTGTGCTTCAAAGTGTTTTTATTTTTTTAATGGGTGAGCAATGTGTTCTTGGTTTGTAGGCTGTGCCCTGTGTGCTGTTTATACGCGTAGCTTTACTACCATGTTAATGCACAAAGAGAAAGCAGCCATGACATTCCTTGTATAAAATCTTTGGCATCTGTTTCAACAACTTGTTTGATTTTTTTTTTGTCACAGGCAGAATTGCTATTCAGTCAAAGAGAAAATATTGTCTAAACATTATTAGTATATATGCGATCTTAGTAACTTAGCAACCTGTCAATATGCAGTCTATTCTTATTGATTATCCTGGAGCTGAATCTTTTATGCTGTTGCTCAACAAAGCAAAATCTTAGGTAGTGCTTAAGCTGCAGCAGGCTTGGTGTTACTCTTTCTGGACAATGTTGGGAGGATTATTTGGGTTCTTTTTTTTGCAAAATGAAAAAAACCCGAAAAAGTAAGGTTTAAGTTCACTGCTGTTTTTTGTACACAAGGGCTTTTATTTTTTCTGATAGTATTGGGTGCTGTGAATGTGCAGAGTATAGAATATAGTTATTAAATTGATTAGCTGTTTAAAGGGGAGAGACGCATATTTTATCAGATCCCAATGCTATTGGTATTAACACATTAGGATTCAATAAACAAAAGGGCTCTAAATGCTATCTGTGGACAGAAAGCTCTACAGGAAACTTAAATGAAGGAAACGGAAACCCTGAAAAAAAAAAATCACTGAAGCAAGTAACCTGTGAGCATCTCGTGTTTGGGGTGGGGTGCCTTAAGACAAGATTTAATCCTAGCAGTAGAAACCTGTGAGAGTTTTATTCCTAAACTCTTAGGAAAAATGCTTCATGTGTGGAGGTATTGGTAGCATCTAACCAGAGTGATCTTTGCAAAACCTATCAGCAGTTAACAGCAACCTTGCTGGAGCTCTGCAAAAGCCCAGACTGTGGGTGTTTCATAATGGCAATGTGAGACAGGTCTGACATTCTAATACAACTCCTGCGTGAAAAAGTCTTGTTTATTTATAAGGGCAGAAATAGGAGGGGACTGTTTTCCAGGAAATTTCCAGATCACTATGTGTGTTTTACCAAAGAAAAACTAGTTACAAATTAATTACCATGAAATTGCAGTTGGTCAAGATGATAGTGTGTCCTTTCAACTGAAGTTCACTGTAATGTTAATATTTCAGTAGTCAAAATTGGCACACTGTCTTGGTAAGATAATGAATTCAATTGGTCTGAGACGTGGCAGGATAAAAGCATGTTCTGAGTTGCAGTATGAAGTTGATTGACTGATGTAAATCTCTTGCCAGAAAAATAATGTCAAATAGATTATTGGCAGATTGAGAAGCTTCTGCACCTCTTCTGTTTAGGAAATGCTATGAACAACACTGAGTAAAATAAGAATCATGTGAATTAACTGATGTGCAAAGATGTGCCGCAGTGAAAAACTTCCTCACCCAAAGCACCACAACATGAGCCTAGATTTGTAGAGGAAAAAATGTCTGATATGATTGCTCTGATCTGATGGCTTTATTTTCATTGTGGGTACCTGTGCCAATTCAGCGTAAAGATTCATCTTCGAGTAGTTTCCTGTCCTTCTGTGAAGCAGATATATGCAAGCTTCATGTAGACATGCACACTTTCAGTTAGACACCCTACCCAAAACCTTTAGGCCAAACTTGGTTTAAATGTACACCAGGAGCATGTTGCACCTGAGCCTTGCAGCTCGGGAAACAGATGGCTGGACAGCATGGCTGTAACACGGATCTAGTGGCAGGGTAGCAGCAGGCTGTAACGTAGCTGCTTGCACAAGAAAAACTGCTTTGTCTTTCACATCCCCACCTCCCATTGGTTTTCCCGCTCATTCATCCTCCTGCCCAGTTCCTGACGGGTGAAGCTGCACTTGCTGAAGTTGGCCAAAGTGTCCCATATGTTCCTGTCTGCGTCACTTGTGAATTGGACCTTTGGTGGTGTTCTGGGAAATGTGACAACCCTCGCTAGCTTTTGATGTCAGAAAGAGTTTGTTTGTTGAAATAAACACCATCATTACATTAGATCTGCCTTGCATTCATGCTAGGTGTCTGTCTGCTCTGGCTGTGCTGAGACATTCACACATGCCCCTGTCACTTTGCGTAGCCTGGTCTTTAACATTCCAGGATTCTGGCTTCCCGCCTAGTCATATGGACTTTGCTCTTCATCTTTTTGCTTCCAGCATAACCAGCCCAGCAAGGTTTAAGTACCACTATCTCACTTTATTTTGCAGCCTCTCATTTTCATATTTTATTGTCAACTGATGTTGTCAGTTACTGTAGCTCCACATACTGTGGCATTGTCTTTGCGTTTGATTTATTGCTGATGGCTGTAATATAATTTGGCACCAACAGATACATCTTTGCCTGCCAGTAATTTGAGAACAGAGAGTGATTTGGACAAGTGATAGAACTGTCTGTTTTTTGTTGTCTGTGTCCCATCCCCACTCCCCCCTGCTTTAGCTGAGCACTCTTTCTTGATAAAGCAATGTTGACATGTATATTCTGTCAGTCACAGCACACAGTCAGTCATGAAATGTTTTTGTTCCTAGTGCAGGCACATCAACAATGAAATCATGGCCATGCCAAAACAAATAAAAACTTACTATGAGGGCTTTCAAAACCAACAGTATAATGTGTTAAAGACAAAGCTAAGCTAGAACTGCAGCTACTCAGTTACCTTAGGCAAAAATGGAAGTGCATTCAGCTTTTTAACTTCATTTTTATTGGATATAACTCAAGCAAAAAATAAAGCAATACAGATACAAGGTTTATGTGTGTGTGTGTGTGTGTGTGTATATATATATATATATAAAAGAAGTCCTCATGAAGGAAATGTCTCAATTGTGGCATTACAGAATTTCTGTCAAGAATGCCTGGAGATTTCGAAGCACTCTGATTTCTGACATTTTGAAAAGCTGGCTAAATCTTTTGGGTTCTTCTTAAAAGGCAGTTTTACAGCAGCACTGGAGAGAAGCAGTAGTGTATGTATGATAATGTACAGATGATGACTTGTCAGGAAGGCACCAGAATGCTTCACAGCTACCATGATATTAATAGAATTGCAGATAGGAAAGAAATTGTTTGAACAAGAAAAGGCAGGTGATCTTGATATTTTCAGACTTTACCTAAAATGGTTTATCAGCTTTGTGCCTTGGCTTTCATTTTTGAAACATGAAACAGATTTGTAAAAGGCTTTAAATGCTTGGGTCAAGCATCTTCCAACCCCCAGCTCCTCTCTCCAGAACCCCTGTCTAGGGTTGGTATTGACTGCTTGATTCAGCTCACAGTATTATGCAGTGTACATAGTATATGCAAGTAGACACCAGCATCTGAAGGTTTGGGGACCAAAGCTGAATTCTCCACTGCCAAACTGTAATTTTCTGAAAGCAGCTACTGTAAGAGGACATCTTGAGACTATGTATGCATTCTGGTTTGAATTCTCACTTCCTCACAATTAATGCTTAATTTTCTAGTACTGTTAGAATAGGTCCCTATTAAGCTCAAAAATATAAAAATTCAAGAGTGAAATTGTGACTAGTAAAGTGATTTTTTTTTTAACCTTTTAGTTTCAGTATTCATCAGGATAATTGAGGAGGAATGACCATGAGCCATGTGCTGCAATAAATCAGGGTCAACAGAAAGACATAACCCCCACCACCAGAGGAGACCCAGAAGCAAATCTCTCGGCTTTAGACACTTGAAGTTAAAACTGTAGAAGTTTAAGTTTCTACCTCTTATGTCTAACCCTCATGTGACCTAAAGGGTTTTATGTGGAAAGAGCCTTTTGAGAGGTGACTAATAGAAGCAGGGTATATGGAACAGGACAAGGGTGAGACTCTGCAGCTTCTGAGACAATTGTGTTGATGGGAGGGACTGGCAGTTTGGTCAGTGAGGAGAGCCTGGTGGTCTGCTCTGAGCCTTGCTCCAGTGAGCAAAAGGGACCAAACAAATTGTGCTTGCTGGATAAAGGATGCTGCAACCTACCTGGGAGTGCAGGTTTGGCCTTTCTGACGTTTCCTACTAGATTCAAAGTACTGCAGTTCCTTACTTTTTAGCTGCCTTAGGGTCCTAGCTATTGCTGCATAATGAAATGGTTGATTTAATACACTTTAGCCACTGCCTGCATGTTGCTTGCTGTTTGTCACTGAAGCCAAATTGCCTCTCTTCTTGCCCTGCTTCCCCTCTCCTTTCATGCTGCTTTTGCAGGCTTAATTAGAAGTGTTGGCTGCAAAATCACTAGTTAGGTGAATGGTTTTGCAGGGACATGTGTGTGCATTTGGGTCCTCAAAACAACAGAAAGCAAATTAGTATCTTTTGTTTTATGAGCTTTGCCTAAAAGGGAACAAAGAAAAGAAACTACCCTCAGTTATGTAAGATGCCTTTCTGCCACAATTCCTAGCTGGTGTTTCCCACGGTAACTGGGCACAGTTGTTGCACGGTCTTGTTCTTGCAGAACAGGCCTTACTGGAGTTAAGAGCACTGAAAAGAGTTTAAATGCTAATTTAAATTTTGGAATTAATTCTGATTTAAAGGAGTTAATGATCCTTGTGGTTTGCTACCTGCAAGTGTTTAAACCACATATGTTTACTAGCAAGAATATAAAGTATGTCCCAACTCAACTCTGTGTTGGTTAGCAGATAGAATGTTAGGAGTTGGCAGTGGGATGAGGTTAGCTACATTTCTATTTCCTGAACAGATGCTTCATTGCAGTATGCCTTATTAACTAAGTCAATACAAATGCTTTTGAAAGTTGTGCTGTATGTATTAATCACTGTACATGCAACAGAAAATGTCCCAAATTAACACAGCTAATCAAGACAAATTGCAGAGTATTTTCTCAAATTGAAAAGAAAAGCAAGCCAATATTCAGTGACCACACTAGCCAAACTGGTCTCCTGGTTATCCAAGGGTAGTAGAGGGAATGGGAAGAGCCTGTAAGACTTATATGTGGAGAACAGAGGACCCTTGGTCTTACAGGCAAGTTCTGTAGAGCGAAGGAGCAGCACAGAGTATGCTGTGAGCAGCATCCACTCTGCTTCATGTGAGAAAGCAGGCTCTGCAGAGAAATGCTAAAGCCAGATGCCTCAGTGTAGCCACAGCTGTAAGGAATTCACAGCTCAATCTGCCTAGGGGAAACAGGAGATGGCCATTAGTGTGATACAAGAAAGATTTGGGGGTTCTGAATGTATACTCAGGCAGGGAAGAAACTGTTTTGAGTATTTGCTGGGATTCATCTTTCATCTTGACTGCCCTTGCAACAGCTCTTTCACACAGAATATATTCACACTGTAAAGTTACTACACTGCTCCCAAGAGGAGAGTTTTCCTGCTCTGTTGTCTTCTATATAGGTTAATGGGTAAAATAAATACAAAGTAAGGGAAGGAGATCACTACACATGACACTGGAGTGTGGTGAGCAAGTAGAGCTGCTGGGAAGAGAGGCAGATTCCTAGAATAGCACATTGCTTACGCCCAAAGTTTGTGAAGAGGACAGGAGAAATCAGTATGGAGCTCTGCAGGACAGAGAGGATTTTTGGTAGGGCCAATTCTTCCTAGCACCTGTATTTAAATAATTCCCTCTCATACAAAGTCACTTGAAATATGGAAGGATAGGGGAGAGGTGTGCACTGGAAAGAAATGAAAAACCTATGGGATATGCTTAGGTTTGCACTGGTCTTGTGAAGGGAGACTTGTGATGCAGGGCATGTGCGATACTTCTTTTTTGGAGGAAGCAAAGCTAGAGACAGTTGTGAAATGTGATCAATGAGGTCAGGCCACTAGCAGGATGCAAAGGGATGAATGGGCTGCAACACCAAGTCCTCAGTGAGCTCTTACCTCACACCAGTACCTTGAGTGCCTCATCCATGTTAACAGTGCTGTGCTCATGCTGCTGCAAACTCACACTCGCCTTCTCTGGGAAGAATACTTTGTGACTGATTGAACAGTTCTGCCAACCCACTTGTTTAACTGCAGCTACTCCTTCTGGTCAGTTACAGCCCAAGAGCTACAGCACTGCAGGCACAGGACAACACACAGCAAAGTCAGGAAGGGGCCTGGAAAACAAAGTAATTATGCCTGCTGAAGAGAGATGGTGGAGTGAATGGGGTCAGCAGCCAAGAGACAGGTATTAGCCTGTTTCTTTTTATTCCTGGAATGCAATTTAGTGAAGTAGGCAAGCTTTGATAGGGACTTGCAAGCCCCTTCCTTCCTAGGATGCTCAGCACTGTTGCACCCCCCTGCAATGCAGACACAGATGGTATCCCAGGTGCGAGTGTTGTGCTGGGTGCTCCCAGCTATGGGCTACACCTATAGTCACCAGCAACACTTATCTTCGTGCACAGCTGCAGCCTATACCAGATTTCGGAAGGCAGCTGGAACGCAGACACCCAGCCTAGCTTCTGACACAGCCTCCATCTTAACACTCTGTGCAGCAAGGGTGTGATTATGACCTGTTTGTATGCTCACCTGCTGACCTAGCAGGACCCCATGGGAAGCAGCATCTCTGATGACAGAGTTGTACATATGAATGCTCTAACTGGATCCCAGGATGGAAAGTTCCTGCATTCCTTTTCTAAGAATTCTGGAAAACTTGAGCATAGCATGTCTTTTTTGTGAAGCCCATCATTAGCCCGACCTAGTTCACAAGGGTCTTCACCACCTGTGGGCTCCTGATCTTGTCAGTGCTTTCTACGTACACCACAAGCTACAGGATGGTCTTGCCCAACCCAGACTGGGTACCAGGAAGGAGCTGGAGGTAATGAGGCTCCATGAGAGGAAGATTGTTCTCAAATACAGATACCGTGTTATCCAATTAACTGTGAACTGGTACTACAACTTCACAGCTCGGGGCCCAGTTGTGACTTTGCACAAGTGATCTCATAATCCAAAGAGGGTGTGGTCTGTCCAGGGCTTGTCTCCTGCTCCAGCTGCATAACCAAGCCTGCCATTCCAGACTGATGACCAAACATCATGTTAGAGGCGTGGACTTGGTAAGGAAACATTATGATAAATAAACAGCAACATTCAGCCTGGCTACTGGACTAGGAAAAAGGCTTTGTTGTATGCATGCTGTCTTTTCAAGGGAACGTGTCAGGGTAGTGGCATGCTATCATCACTTGAAAAGAACAAAGTTGAGCATGACTGACAGTGTGAGCATGGAAAGAGCTGTTCCTTGGACTGCTTCCAAGCATAGACATAGTAGACACAGTTGATACAGGGACTCAGACCAAAGCTACTCCAAAAAAATCCCCAAAACAACTAGTGTCAGCTTTTCAACACCAGCTACTCCACTGTTGCACTTGCCTAGTTGCTAAAGTAGATGTAACCACAGCTAAGTGGTTCTATGACCAAAGTAGGATTAAGTTAGAGCAGCCTTTTGACAGCAAATTCAGCTACTGTGAGACAGGGCCTGACTGAAAGTTACCAGCTTTTCAAGGCTTATAGCTAGATTTCAGAGAGGCTGAATACTGCCTAAGAAGTTAACCAGCATCTAGCTTTTATTTACAAGATATATACAGCAAGATTTGCTGAACCTGCTGAGGGAGGTTCATAATTTCATGGCTAAAGCAAATGCAACAGCAGCACATAGTGACAGGTGCAAAAGTCATGTATAGGTTGGTGACTTTGTAGATGAGGTCTGAAGAGAGTATTGTGTTAGTTATAGGAGAAGTGGTAGAGATCCTGTTTGACAGCCATGAGCAAGCCAGGAACTCCTCGGCTACCCCCAAGTCTTGAAGAAAACACCACACTGGGAATGGCATCTTTGGAGGATGGGTGGGGAGAAGGGATGGTTCTAAGCAGATGGGCATCTTGGAGACTCCAAATTCTGGTGTAGCAATCCTGACCAACTGGAAAGAACACCACAACTCAACATTACACAAAAAGTACTTCACACAGCTCTGCAAGATCATAATCATAGAAGCAGAAGGTCTATGGGAAAAAACCCTGACCATTTCTACACACACACAAGAGGCAAAGTCCTTATCAATACTTTACAGAACAGAAATTCCACAATGAATATTGCAAAAGTTGGAAAAAAGTGCATTTCCTATTAAGCAATAAAAGGTACAATAAATCAATATTTAGAGTGTTTTCCTTATTATCAAGCTCCTAAGCCAAAAAGGGGACAAGAACTCACTATCAAATTAACAAGAATTCTTCCCGTTATTCTGTCACTTATTGACAAATCCAAGGAGAGGTTTACACTGGCATTGTGAAACTTGGCTATAGTATGAGGATTTAGATGTTTTGCTCCATTTATTGTTAGCTTTCCTCTCCCACCCCAAATAAAATAATAATTTAAAAAAAAAAAATCTGACTGTAGCCAAGTATATTCAAAATGAATGCAAGTGGTATAGACAGTTTACAAGGAGTTATGCTTGCATGCCAGTAATTCAGTCCATCACCACACTACCCACTTAAGCACCAAATAAACATACAGACCATCTTTAGTCTCTATATGAAATTATCACCAAGTGTCCTGTGGACACGTTGTTTCCCTGAATTTCAAAGTCAAGTGCATTCTGTTCTACTCTTGAGACCCACTGTGGAAAGGATAATGGGACCTTTGCATGACACAGCAGATAAAGCTGTTAAGTGCTACACAGGAGTGATTACAGTAGGTGTGCATCCATAACATTATTTCTTAATTTTCATTGTATATTACTGTATGTCTAAGCCTAAATTTATTCTGAATTTTAAAGGATTAACAGCTTTACAGCTCCAACAGCTGTAGCTAAGAAATACTCCTCAAGCATAAGAAAATCACAACCATGTACTCTACAAGTAGAGGGGAAAAAGTCAACCCACCTGCTATGAGAAGTCCTTCCTCCTCATTTACATGCAAAGGCAGAATAGCATATTCATTGTGATGACCTTTGTACTGTTTCACACACTTTGCTGTTCTCAGGTCCCACAGTTTTATCTGCAAGTTGAAGTCATTGTTTGAAAAAAGATGCATTAATGAAGGAGAGAGCACTTGATGGTTGATAAATAAGTGGATCTGGAAGGGGACCCATAGATGGAGCTACCACCCAGCTCCATACTACCCAAAGAAAAGGCATCTGCCCCTGGGACTAGGATAAGCACCTGTCGATGCCCACATACTAAAAGGAACAGAATACGCTAAAAGCAACAAAACCGTACTTTTCCAGCCATATCTGCTGCCATTAGATAGTGTTCAGCCTCAAGAAGGTGAATAGATGTAACTGCTGAGTCATGGAAGAGACGAATTGCTTTCCAGCTCTGGCCCTTTCGGTTGCGTTGACGCACATCAATGCTGAAAATCTCACCTGAACGGCAGCCATTGTACAGCACTGGGGTCTGTAAGAATCCAACAGAAAGAAGTGTACTAGGCAACATCTGAAAGGATCTTATGAGTTATACAGACACAAGCTATGCCAAGCTTTTGAGCTCTCTGGTGCAGTCATCAAATTATTTTATTAACATTGGCATTAAGAACCAGAATTTTTATTACACACTGCAACATTTTTTCAGCCAATTCAACAGTTCCATTCAAACCTCAACTATTTATTTTGGCTGTAAAGGTTCAGCTAAGTAAGTAGGAACTTAAGTCTAACATTAACAGCAAAACAGGAAGTAGAATTCTCATACTCTGATTTTAATCCTCTCACTAAATCTTTGTGAACAAGTAAATTAGTATTTTATAGTTTTCTCCTTCTTGATGAGGACAATACACTGAGTGTTAACAAAATGAGGTAATTTGCCAAAACCAAAACAATTTTACAACACATTATTATTGTGCTCTTTGTACTTCCTTCATTTCCTTTTTATCTCTGTACAACTAACAAAAATTACCACTGTTGCCACAGAGTTTGAAATTAGTTAATCTTTCTGTTGCTGTTCAATTGTGTGGAAGCATCAGACCAGCTCTGTTGTGGAACAGCGATCCAACAGTAATTGTAATCACAACCTTACGTACAGCATGATGAGTCTCATCCCAAACAGAACGACAAGCCCACCAATGAGGCAAAGCTCTGAAAAAATGAAGGGTGTAAGGTTCTTTTTACCTGTGTGGCAAATTGTTGTGCCAATACATCACTGTTGGTTCCAAATGTCTGTCGATGCCCTGTCACTACATTGGTAACAAGAACTCGTCGGGTCAGGCCTAGGGAAGACAGATAATGTTAATTTAGCTGTTATTTGGGTAGCAGCTGGTACATTAATCCAATAAGTTTCCCACCGAGACAGAAGGGGCTGCTAGCCTTTAAGATCACCTGTGCTGAAGCAGTTGTCTGCTTGGGGATTCAGGCACCAAGCACAGGACCAGGCAGTGGATATCTTGAAGCTGCACAGCATTCCAGGTCGGTCTCCTAGGAGAGAGGGGCAGCACATGAAGCGCCCATAAAGCATTAAGACAGGATGATAACTCAGAAAGCTTCTCTGGATTTCCATACTTTTTCAATATGGCAACCTGAAGCAGAGCAAATGTTACCCTATTAGTGTCCCTGTGCTACTCAAGAGACAGGAAACAAAAGCAGGACTTCATGACTGTAAGCTGAAGATTTATAGTCTATACAGATAGATGACTGTGAGAGACTGAAATTTATTCAGTAGTCAGAGGGCTGACCACAGCAGGAAAGAGAAAAATAACACTTGCCTTACAGCACTAAGTAAGCCTTTTTTAAAAAAAAAACAAGTGGGCTAGAAACACAAAACATACTTTATAAGCTATAGATTAGCCAAAGCCTAACCTGTAGGTTCTTGGCCTGCCTATTAAAAAAAAAAAAAAAAAAAAAAAAAGTTTGATTAAGTAACAAAGCCCTAGATTTGACCCTTACTTGTGTAGTTGCTGCACAAAGTCTACTAATTGACATAAATTTTAAGTCCTCAGTTTTCATTTCCTTCATGGCACATGTACCATGATCATATATATGTCAGGCAGCACAGGTGACAGGTGTAAAACATGGGTTTAGACAGGTTTATGTTCTCTTTGCTTCCAGCATCTACTTAGCAAGGTTCCCTCAAACCAACATTTTAGGAGAGTGAAGTACATCAAGAAACTTGGAAATACCTAAAACAGTCAATAGGAAATACTGGACAGGAAGACTTTGGTGGAACTCAGGGCATCTGATTATATTGAAGGGCTTAAAACATTCTACAGAGCAACTAGGATGCTGGCCTAGCAGCCACCCATCTTCAGTGACTCTTCAAGTTCATGTTAATGCTAATGCTATACATCTTTTTTTGTTTAATGGCTGCATAAATAGCATTACATTAAAAATTGAAAACAGGTCCATAACTCTCATCTATCACAGATTTCCTCTGTATAAACTTAACTTATCATGTCTGAATGGAAATCATGTTAGAGGACTATACTGTGTGACCTGAAGAAACATGATTCTGACATCTATCATGAAAGTCCTGCCCCCAAGAACATTGAACAAACAAATACATAAAGATATAGCTGCAGCCATCAGACTTAAGACGCAGGATTCTCTACATCGATCATGCTTATACACAACTGAGCATAAGCTTGTACAAGGAGCTATGGGCCAAGACATTTACCAGCTTTCCACCTTTGATTAATCCACTGAGTGTACCTGAGTAGCTACTATGAGAAGGGATTCTACAATGATTCTAGATTGTCTATAAGGAAATTTGAGTACTTCTTGTGTGCAGCTTCTGAGTATTAGTTACAGGCCAAGCTACCCATGAAAAAAACTCAAATGTTTATTTTACAAGTGAGGTGTTCTCCTGCCAAAGCCAAGTACTACATCATCAACAGCTAAAAATAAACGAGTGCTTTCAATACAGCTTGTTAATTAATTCTTCAGGTAAGCTATTTCACATGTTCACTTCTTAAACTGTTTCAGACTTTCTAAGTTTTAGAAGAATACAACAGTCTTGCCAGCTACTGAAGAAAAGTGTGGAAAATATCTTTCCTTTGTGCTCTTTTCATACCATAACTGCTATTGAAAATCAGAGAAAAACCAACAACAACAAAAGCACCCTACCTGGGTAAGTGTTGCTGAACAATGATGCTGGAAGCAGACTGGCACAGCCTGGTGTTTCTGCAATTCCCATGAGACACAGCTTGCTGAAGTGAGTTAAGGAAAACAAAGATTTCTCCCTAGAGAAATTTCTGCCTAACATTTACACCTGGAAAAATCAAAATGCTCTTACACAGTCACAGCTCACAAGACTTTCCCTTTGAGACCTGTGATGTACCTTACAGTTTTCAATTAAGTCTTGACTTCATTTCTTTAATGGGAAAGAGCTAAAAAGAACTCCCATTCTTGCTTGTATATTTTCACTACCAGAAAGATAAGATATGAGGAAGACTAAGACATCTTTCTAGTGATAGACATATGGCCTACATAGATTATTCTTCTCATCTTCACATGCTGATGACACTGCATTAATATAGATCTGTTTTTCATGGAGGTAAGTTGGAAAAAGAGGAGCACATATTAGGGGGGCAAGGAAAACTTACTTTAGATCACATTAAAATACTTGCTAAAGATTATACCAGGTATAAATAAGATTTGAAAGCCACATTTCAAGTTCAGTGGTGTAAACCTGTGACATGACTAGAGGAAAGCACAACATAACCAAACTAAACGATCCCCAAGTCCTAACACAGCTGTGACCAAGCCTGAGGAAGTCCTGCCACCTTCTGGATCAGTCCTGAATTGCTTGGCTTTTCCCATCAGCCATTACATGCATTTCTATATAATTCCTCTTTTGGCACTTTAATAGCACATCTGTTGCCAGCCATCTCCCACGTTAAAATCTCCTTTTCTTCCTTTCTTCTAGACTCTGCATTATCCATTACTGCTTCCTCTATTACACCATCAACCTTCCTCTTCTTCTGAGACATATCTGCAGAACATGCTCTGAAAGTTGCAGAGCACGATGCCAATGAATTGCTCCTGTTCTCCTCTCACCCCAACCAATGTGGGATGGTTTACAACAGCAACCAACCAACCCACTTTCAAAGAGGTCCACTTCAAAGACAAAGTTATTTACCTTAACTGTCTTTCTTGTTCTTTTGCCCCAGACAATTTCTAAACATCACATAAATTCTGAATATGGCATCCACACTGCTAATTAAGTAGGAAGTCTCCAGTGCAGGAAACATGGTCTTCCATCTGCTATTACATTGGAACAATTCTGCATATATCTATAACAGAACCATACATCTGTTTCATTAGCTCAAACATCTTTCAATTTTTATAACTTTCTATGTTTTCCAGAAAACTTAATTTCTGGGGCAACTACATGAGATGTCATCCTGGAAGTTAGTTGTTCCGTGCAGCATGATGCAGACTTGTGAGAGCTGAACTGAAATATTGGGTTTTTTTTTTAAAAGGATATAAAACATGAGAATCTGGATGAGTCAATGATGCCCAGCACACGGAATTCACCTTCAGACACAAAAACACATACTATTTTTGTGATCTCTTATTCAATTCATGAAAGGGTACTTCCATGCAAAGATGACATAAAACTGTGTGCTGGGCACACTTTCTTAGCCCGCTAAATAGCCCAATAATGGGTCATGAGGATTTTAGCCTCATATTCCTCTTAAATGTAGGAGACAGAGCAGCATTGAGAAGTCTGTCGAAACATGGACTGAGGCACCAAACACATCCTATTATTTAAGATATCATATTTAAAAGAATCTGAGCATGAAAAGATTAGGAAAGCCTGTTTTAAATATTCTTCATTTTCAAGGATAAACACATTTTTCTCTCCTCCTAACCACTTCCCCAACCCTCATGCCTTTCCACCTGTGCCTCCCAAGGAACAGTATTCTGAGAATGCAACAACTGAAGGAAGCAGGAACAGAACACAGTACTTTGCGGTTTGTGAAGTAGAGGTTGTCATACATCTCCACAGTGAGAGACTCCTTCCCCAAACCACTGAGGTTGATGATACCATATTTACATCCTCCATGCTCTACATCGTTCACAGTGAATATCCGTTCACAAGCAACATCTGCCTGTAAAATAAAAGCTTACTGGTTACGTGTACTGGAAACTTAAAGGAAAAAACAGCTTGAGGGAGCTGTGTCAGCTCTAAAATAAAACAATACATTAATTCTGATCCCTTTAACACCATCCACTTTCCATTCAACTCTTCCAGGTTGGATGAGGCTTTGAGCAACCTGGTCTAGTGGAAGGTGTCCCTGTCATAGCAGGGGGGTTGGAACTAGATGATCTTTAAGGTCACACAGAATCACAGAATGTTAGGGATTGGAAGGGACCTTGAAAGATCATCCAGTCCAATCCCCCTGTCGGAGCAGGAACCTAAATGAGATCACACAGGAAGGCGTCCAGGCAGATTTTGAATGTCTCCAGAGAAGGAGGCTCCACAATCTCTCTGGCAATCCCTTCCAACCCAAACCATTCTGTGATTCTATGATTCTAAAAACAGTGGCCAACTCCTTTTTATATGCATACACAAAAAAAACATGAGTAAGAAAAGGATTTAGTCCCTGCATACTCTTTCCAATTACATCAGTTCTAGACACTTAAGACTCTGACTAGTAAGCACAGACTAGTATTGGCAGAGGACTAAATACAAAAATTTAAATCTTGTCAAAAGTGAACAGGGAATTCTCCTACTGTTGGATCACAGCAAAAAGGCTGGTGCCACATTTCAACTTTTTTTTTTATGACACCAAGTTCCTGACTCCCTTCTGACTTCAGCTACCTATGCAGTGCTCTGTTTACAACACCAGGAGCTGATCCTGGAGAGCTTCCTACATAATACTATGAAAGATCCTTCAGAGACCTCTCCTGCACATACAGTACCATCGAAACCAGTTGAAACTACCTTCAGATCATGAGATGTAAAAAGATTACTGATGTTTACATAGATTCTCTGGACCAGACTGCCGTTCCCCAAATTCTTCTATTTTCTTCTTTCTTCTCTTAATCCCCTCCACTCTCCCACACAGCCCTGCACTAATTATCCACTCAATTCCTGTTTCTTTCAAAGAGGACACGTTGATCAGCTTCAAAAAAACCAACCAACCAAAAAAAAAATCACTTTCATATCCAACCTTTTCATCACTTTCCTTTCTAGGAAAGGAACAGTCTCTTCCAACCTGTTTAACATTACTGAGCACAGGTTTTGAGAACTGACATGACAGGAGTAACACATCTTTGAAAGCAAAATTTGACCTATGGGATTTGAGTACAAGATCCTGAATTTTCACTGAAGATGGGCTCTCTTTATCCTAAAAGCTTAACAGTTCTCATAACATACCACAATTATTTTAAAATTGTTGGTTCCAGTAACTGAGGAATCTGGACTGTGAATTTCTATCTTCCTCCTCTGCATGCAGTTCACTTTTAGCTCATGGACCAGTCTGTAAAAGCAGGTGGGGGTGGGGAAGAGAAGAATTCAGGTAAGCCTAGGTTTAATGCCAGTGAAAATAATTCTGGATAGGATATCCAGAACTGCTTCTCAATCACAGAAAATAAAATGCCAGAACAACTAGCATGCTGCAGTTTCACTTATATAACCCATGAACATGTGCATCTTCCACATTCATGGAATTTCATCCCATTATTTTGAAACCCAGCCCATCTTCGGTAGCAGAAACAACACAGCAAGTCACCAACTTGCCTTCTGGGCTGTTACTGAATCTGAGCATAGCAACTCTAATTGGGGGCAGGCAGAACAATCATGTCAGTTGAAGAGCGTTCATGCAAAGAAAAGCTGCAGGTGTTCATAAAGCACAATGTGGCAAAACAGCAAATACACACACACATATATATATATATATAAAGTGAATTTTAAACTCCAGTTATCTGAAATTGGGAAACCTCTTCATTTGAATTCTCATCACTTTAGTACTGTGAGTATAAAAGGATATAACTATTTATGTATTAGAAGTGATATGTTCCTCTTCGTCCTAAGAGGAAGAGTAAGAAATGCAGAAAACCTGATAGGAACAGCTGCCCTAACAGCAGAACTTGGTATTGCGAACAGAAGACAAATCAAATCATTGTACCTGCAATAACTTGTGGAGCTGAGCAAGCCCAGCTGCCTTTTCTGTAACAGCATAGATGAGTTCAGCCCAGCCCTTGTTGTTTTCTGGAGGAAAATAACATTAAAGTGTACTCAGTTATTTGCTTGTTTGTAATTCAAACATGGCTGTGGTCTCCCATGTTTGGGATATTTAAATAACTTTTTCCTCTAGCCTACATACATTCCAATTTTTAGAACCTCTATAAAACACATTCCAACACCATCTCCCCGATCCCCTAAAGTAAGCAGACAAGAAAGAAACAAGGATATATTCCTGTGAAATGTGGGGTGCTTCTATAAAGACAAAAACCAGAGAAAAAACAAAAAACAACACCCATTGTTTTCAATTGACAGAATCAGCAGTACCACCTTGAGCTGTAAACCCATCTTCTGGTTTCACTGTAACACCTTAAAATCTTATTATACAGCAAAATTTTCTACCACAACAAGACTGTTATTAACTATGCAGTCTTAGTCCTGCACTAAACTACTTTTTCATTCATAATTTTTTAAAATTTCACACAAACACATTCTGGGGACACCAAAAGTTAAGTTACGGAATAAGAAATCTTTTTGATAAAGCTCTGACAAAGAAGTATTTAAGAGTCAAAACGTTCTATCTTGTCTGATTTAATAGCCTGATTTTGAGAAGAGAGGTTTAAGCTGGACATTGGGAAACGGTTCTTCACCCAGAGGGTGGTGGAGCACTGGAATTGGCTCCCCAGGGAGGTGTCCATGGCACCAAGCCTGATAATATTCAAGAAACATTTGGACAACGTCTTCAGACACATGGTCTGAATCTTGGGATTGTCCAGTGCAGGGACAGGAGTTGGACTGATGATCCTTGTGGGTCCCTTCCAACTCACAACATTCTATGACTCTGTGATCCACAGTTCCTATTAACAGAAACATGTCCGGCATCTGTTTGGTATCTTTGAAACCTAAACTGTTCATGGAAAAAGCTAAAACAACAACAACAAAAAGACAAAACCAAACCAACAGTTTTACAGTGAAGACTGAAGAGCTGAATAGCTGGTTGAAGTGGGAACTTCATTACCCACAGAGAAAAATACTGCTCACTTCTTCCAAATGACAGCACATTTAAACTGAGCTGTGATTTGTAAAGTTATAAGACATGGCTTTCAGGTAATTAAAAAACATCCTTGTTAGGTATTTTACCCAGATTACTGACACACAGCATCAGCATTAACTCGGTTGTAACACTTTATGATGAAAAGCATACAGGCTTTCCAGGCATAAACATAAGACTCGCCTTGATTTTACCTGTCCAAAAAAATTCATGAAAGCTGTTTCTACAAAATATCATTAGTATTGTTTCTTCAGTGTCCAGGACTATGATCAATACATTTATTAAACACATGGAAAACTTAAAATCAAGACTCCACGTTGCCAATTCAAGGCAGGGATTTGAAACCTGGCATCCAGTGCCCTGACTTCAGTGCAGCTGTTGGACAACCTGCAACTCTGAGCACAGTTCCTGTCTCTTTATAAGTTTTTTGTCTGTAATGACTTGCTTTCATTCCTGTGTGGAACAGCAATACAAAAGCCTTCAAGGACTATAAACTCCCAGCAAAAAGAAATTTTCATTTCTTCAGACAGTTTAGGGAACTGTATCACAGTCAGAACTGAAAGGCTGTAGCTTATAATCTGTCCTGGTCCAGAGCACAATAAAGCCCAATTGCAGTCTTTTTCAGAATGTACCTTCTTTTGTTTTTCTTCCTCTTCTAAGAGCCTCAGTCTCTTGCATTCCATCGCCTTGTACTGAATGCTCTCCTTGGTGAGTGGGTTGTAGTTATTATGTCCAGGCAGTAGGCGAAAATAGCGGTTCTTTTCTGAGTCATAGTAAAATCCTGGTAGTTCTTAAGGAGAAAAAAAAAAAAAGTGTCAAACCCAGGCAAAATCAGATTGATAACTAAATTTGTTTATTGCTCTTTGACATCCCACATCTTCATGGGAACATCAGAGTCACGAGGCTCAAAGCTCTTGCTCCCAGCAGGTCCTAAGCATGATACATAGACCAGGAATAGATGACAGCTACTTAAAGGACAAAACAGATTACTTATAGTTTTCAAATGCAGTGCTGTTACACAGGTATGGAAGGGACGTCACCCCGACCAAGATGAAATTCAGACAGATCAGAGAAGCAGAGAGGAAAGGTTTTGCTGCAGAACAAAAATTACTTTTCTTCATAAATCAATCACGAGGGGATGCTTTTGGTTAAACAATTAGGTAGGGCAGTCCCAAACAAACAAAAAATTGACAATGACTTTTCACCCACATAACAAGACATCTTTTCTTCAACACATAGGAGAGATTTAGATACAATCAAGAGCACATTTGGACAACACACAGAGGCTCCTTCTAAAGAGGAACTGGGAGGAGAGAAACTAATATTCCATTTTAGTGCTTCACTGCCCAGGTAAATTCGCAGAGGCAGGCACACAGGCAAAATACTTTGACAGATTCGTAACAGTGAATTGTCTCAAGACAAAGGAGACAAGGTGAGTGTTAATATCTTCAGTTCAAGAGTTTTTATTTACACCTTTATCTACCGCCAGAAACCGCATTTGCAGTAACCTCTTTTCACTGCTGCTTACAATTCAGCTCCTTGTCAGCATCTTTTAGGTTTCAGCTTAGCAACACGTGACCAAGATTTATTCAGGTTAACAAAAATATTAAGTTACTGAATAAATCAGTAAAGGTCATAAAAGCACACTGCATTTCGTATAGAGAATCTAATTACACAGTAATAAATGTTTTGCAGGATACATTTCCTATCATGCTCACAGTTTTGGCTTTGTCTGTTGTTAAGAGGTTATAGAGTCTGTGGTGTTACAGGACTCCTGTTGTGGAGAAATACACGTTTCCACAGCCTCAGCTTTTGCTAGTGCTGAGTCAGGAAACCAGAATGCAAATGGGACATCTTCCTCAATAGCACTACTACTGCATTAAGTCTGGTTTCACCAGTCAACTCCCTGGTAATGAACAAACGTTTAGCCAGAGTGTATCAAATACACTGAAGGCACGGAGAGAGATTTCCCCCCACACCCCGAAGTGGTGCATCGTTGTGTCTTTATGTTGTTTTTCTCTACAAACTTTACTGCTTATATCCTTCAACATCATACTATTAATGCAACTACTGCTACTTTTTTCATACAGCCAGCATACAGACACCGATTTTCAACCCGTAAACACGGTCCCTTACCTGGTACTACAGAGTTCTGTGTTAAACTGGATGAAGAAGGATCTCCACTGCTGCTGGGGCCTGCATGCACTGGGGTCTGTGGTTCTTCCTGTTCCAGCCTAGAAAAATAGCACTGCCTTCAAGACAGGCTCACAATTGTCCTACATATCTTTCCCACAAAGAATCTAGAAGCAGCTTGTTATTGACATTAATGGAGTATAATTTTGCAGGGCTGTGATAAGCATACTGTGTATATCACCATACACTAAACTATGAAAATGAAACAGTAAAAATATTCAGCTTCGAAACCTCTCAGTAACATTAGAGATACCAACATCTTAAAAGCCTTAATTACTTGTTAAAATACTAGAGGTGGGAGCTGATTCTGCAAGTGCCTTTAACTCTTCTCAGTGAAAGATTAATTAAAAGAAAAGCCCACCCTTGAAAGCAGTTAAGTCTTCATAGAATAAAGCGAGCGACAGTGTGGGTAAAACATTAATGTCAGGTCAAAAATATTTTGCCATTCTTTTAATTACAAGAATTTCATTGATGAGGTTCAGAAACATGCAAAATAAAAGTTTAATGAAAACTCCAAGAAAGAAAACTCTGTTTTTGTAATAAGCATCACAGTCAACAGGGTAACTGCAGCTTTCTTCTTTTTGGAGTAATTTAAATGGGCACATTCAGTATTGATGAACAAAATTCCACTGGGATGTTTTCTGAATCACCCGTACAATTCTCACTTTTTAAGGCAGGTCTTATTACATGTAATCTTAAAAGCATTTGGCAAGATATTTTGCAAGAGTCATAATTTATTGAAAACAAAATGAAAAAAAACCTCTAGTTCTAATACCAGCTTATTGCTGTTTGATTATACACCTTTGAAAACAGTTAAAGAACACAGCAACCTACAACGGAAAAAATGCCACACCAAACCTAAGCACCTCAATTTTAAGCTTTTTAATAAAATCCTTTTAATTCTGTATTCACTGAATTAGGGCCCATTGACATTTCTAACTTTTTTTACACAAATACAACAGGGAAACCCATGTATTTATGTGTTTGTGTCTCTTTCTCTAAAAATACTTTTTAAAAAAATGCTTACAGAGTATTAAAGCAAAGGGTTGGCTTTCTTTATTCCAGCAAGAGGCACTAAGGAAAGAACACAGGAAAGAAAAAGAGCCATAAAAATAGCTCAAATACAAGCAAGTGTAAGTTCTAAAATTTAAAACATACTTTTCTGAAAGAATCTGTTTTCAAGGCACTGGACTATTCCCGAGACCTTGTTTCAGTTTTCTGATCTGCTAGATGTAGTATTATTACCATGTTACTTAACATGCTTTTAAACTTTCAGGAATATCCCTTAATGACAGTTTGCACATTAGCAGACAGACACCAAGGCATAAAATAAGTGAGCAGTTAGAATGAAGTACTTAGAAACATTTTTCTTCCCTGAACTATCTTTGCATATTGATGAAGAGTTTATGGGCAATCGGGCACACCTGAAAGTACAACCTTACAGAGCCACATCTCAGTTTAAAATCAATATACAGTTGCAAATATATGATAAATTTCCTGAAATCAATGTAATTCCACTCCCACTAGGGATGACAGATATACCAGGAGTACTGTCCACTAGATTTTTAGAGGGCAACCCTCCCAGTTCTAGATAGCCACCATTCTATAATTTTAATTAGGCATAACATCTAATGGTTTAACCCACGCTAAGCACAAGCTGCACATACTTGCCTTTCAGTGCAGTTATCGTGACTGGGTCTTCTGTACTGATGGGGATGGTACCTGTGCCTGTGATTGCTCCAGCCATGCTTTTCTTTGCTTCTCCAGTAATTTCTTTTCATTTCCACCTATAAAGCAAACATACACACGTACTTCAATACTACTTGCCTGGAACGGTCCAACACACAAAGCAGTGTTTTAACACAGCCTTTTTTCAACCAAATAGCTTTGCAGTGGCCTAGAGATCAAATCCAAGGAGGCAAGTTGAAGAAAAAAAAATTACTTTTAAAGAGAAACACTTTAAAATCCAAACGGCATCAGATCTTAAAGAGAGGAAAGGCAAGGCAGAACAGCACCATCGGCCGTCTGAAGGAGGCTGAAAGGAGCACGGTACGGTGTTGACCACCCCCTGCACACAGCTCTAATAAATATCCTCTTGCCGAGAGGGCCGGGCCGGGCCGGGCCG
>NW_010308131.1:0-41949 GCF_000700745.2 Antrostomus carolinensis
ATATATATATATATTAAAAAGTGTCCAAGTCTTGCAATGGCAGGATGTTAACAACAACGGCATTCAGTCTTTGTCCTGATATGTAGTTTACACTTTGCAGTAGTCTATTTTATTACTAGACATGCCAAGAAGCCCTTAATGAGAACTACGGTTTGCTATTCCAAACCATAGTTCTTATTGTCAACTATATGTGGCTTAAGCTGGATTTGAAAAAAATAAACATTTGTGACAGTTAACAACATCCATAACTTAATTGTCACAGACTCACATAGGTTTCCAAATTCCACCACACTGACAAGGTCTCATGCCACATACTTTTTCAAGGGAGTCATCCAAAGTTGGATAGGTGAAAAAGCTCTGAAGATGGAAAAATCAGACAATATTTACATTAGAATCATGTGTCTTACAACAACTATGCTAGAAATGCATATGAAATCTAAGAAATGAATCATTAGAGGATAAGCCTAAAAAAATCTGTTCTCACCACACTTAGAGACTAAGGGAAAAATAGTTAATTAAAATTGCTATTCTATAAATACTAGATTATATCCAAGCTGTGATGAGTGTATTCAAACCTTGATGCCCATGTCAAGAATGCTCAAAATACAAATTTAATCATCATTTGTAAGAATTACTTTAGAATTTAGTAAAGCAAGGTCAGAGTCAGTGTGAAGGAACACAGGTAAACTCCCACTGAGGAAGGGAAGGTCAGTGTATTTATGTTACCCATATTTACTTACGTGTATGATCTGTAGGATCTTGACAGAAGGCCGTTGAACATGGATCTCCATTTCTAAAAAATTTCCAGATGGTATTCCTTACATTGAAAGACAAAAGGATAAAGAAAGAAAGATTAAAATGCCTTTCTGAAGTAGCCTTCTTACTAGCTACATGTAAAAAAACCTTTAAAATCTAAGGCGCTTTTAAGGAGTCTTGCCCTCTCGCAGAAAATTTATAATGTGTAGCTTCTCCCTAGTCACCTATTGTGACAGGATCTGGAGGGATAATGACATCTTTGGCTGTTCTGTGGCAAATCTTAATGACATTAGCCAGTGGGTTTAAAAATTTTAAAGAAAATAACAGACATGCATGTGTAGACACACACAGACATGTATGTATAAGTATACCCATACATATAAATATACATAAAAATAAAGTTCTGTTTCCTTTGAAAACTAGCCAATTTTCCTATTGTTCACCAATTTCAGAAAGAGAAACCTTCTCAGTGTGCTGTAGTGATCTTGCACTTGGGAAGTGGTTTGGGCAGCAGGGCTACTAAGTTTTCAGAAGTGTATTATCCAGAGTATATTTCCCTCTATTCCCAATAAATAATCACCTAATTATTTCAGTATTTAGTTTTGTAACTTCCATAGTATATGAAGAGCGTTTCCTGTCTGCCATCCTTATTCTCATGACAGTATCATATGCAAATTATATAAGCTCCAAGCACATCCTACAATTATACTTGAGGCCATTTTCATCTTCTAAAGCAGGCTTAAAAATGAAACTCAGCATTCTCTTATTTTAATATTCTGTTCACTGACGTTGATTAATTTATTTGCTTTGAAGACTCCAGAAAACCCACTTGTAATTGAAGAGTGTAATAAATATCTCTGTAATTCTGAGATTATATCCTTTTCTGAGGTTGTAGTTATTTCATGCTAACACCCTTCTGAATTCCTGTAAAGGTGTTATTAAAAATGTTAGCTGATATATTCTAACTTCATCTATAAGATAAATTGCCTTTTAGAAATGTAGACAAAAAGTCCATAGTTTTTTACATATCATCATTTCTACTCTGTACAGTATTTGTATTTTAATATATTCTAGACATAAATAAATTTTATGCATAAATAACAAAATTTGGTTTGTATTTGGAGCAAAAATTGTCTTCTTACTATTTCCATCTACTTTTAACAGAAACATGATAATTTCCTTTTGTTCTGAAAGGACTACCTGATGCTATCGATGTTTACTTTAACAGAATGTTCCATAAGTCATTCATAATAAAGCCAAGGAAATTACAGAACTTTGAAGTATAAAATGCAAGTTTAGCAACAGTGTGTATTGAATGCTAAGATATCAGTCAAGTATATCTCCATACCAACTCTAAGGAAATAAATGAAGGAAACAGGCTCTTTTCTGATTCACCAGCCACTCCATAGTTTTAACACATTTTTTCCCACATCGTCTCTGTCTAGCTCTGTTTCACTGAATCAGCCTTTAAAGAAGTAATGACAAATTAAAATCTAGTTAGGAAATGAAATAAATTTGTGTACTGTTTACATAGCAATATATTACCTGCATATTGTAGGACATTAAGACTTAAAGTAATGCTGTTGAATGCGAATAACAAAGAACTTCCAGTAGGCACCAGGGAAACTCATAAACATAAAGTCATCTTAGACAAAAATAAAAAAATATAGTTAAACAGACTTTGTTTCTTAGTGATACAGGATAAATCACAAAAAGAAAAATAGAAATAATGATTGCAAGACTACAGTACAGTCATTATTTGCAGACAATGCAGAGGAATTAGCAGTGAGATAGTCGAAATGTCATAGTGATAACATTAGAGGTAATTAAGACCTTCTATGGTACTGTATGCATTTTTGAAATGACATATACAAACTTAAGAGATGCAAGGGAGTTCATTTTTTATTTTACACAGACCATTTCTCAAGTAATATTTAAGTAACTTTGTTAATGATGGCAGTAAAAGACTCCTAGGCCTGTATAATTAAAGGTATATTTCTCTGTCTCATTACACCTCTGAAGCTGTTGGCTCCAGATTCAGACAGTGTGGACATTTTAGTCTTATCAGGCAAGACACCTTAAACATTCTTAGGTTGAGATTTATGGGTAGGAGGGTAACTGACTAAAAGTTAGAAAGAAAAGATTTAAAATATTAGTTAATTTAGAAGACCCCTGATAACCTTTAAAACAACATGAAAACTATTTACTTTTTTTTTTTTTTTAATGGTAAGCATGTTAATTAGCTTTCTCTGAGCATATAAATAAAGGCTGTACTCAAACACCTTGCAGGTTTTCTTTCTGTACCATGGTATTGTTTTCACCTAATCCTGACTGCTATCTAGAAACCCTCAAAATACAAACCCAGGCTTTTAAAAACATACTTTTCTCCTCTTTATGCTTTGCTTTATAAATGCAGAAAGAATGAAACAAAAATAGATAATAAAGATTATAAAACTATGATAAAACTAATTCACTAGAGATAAGATGTCCTACTCATCTTCCAATAGTATTAGTTTTATGTTTAAAGGAGCTAAAGTTGGTTAAATATTTGTCACAATCCCATTTTAAATTCTTAAAAGCAAGGTTGTGGAAATCGTAGGATTCATCTTGGGCTTAAGATCATGGTATTAACACATATTTCAATAAAAACTGTAATCCATTTCTTTCCAAGGATCTCTCTTCTTGAATATCTTCTAATGGTTGCAAAGCATCTGCCTACAGCTCTATTGCCTCTTATTACAGAACCTGGATTACTATTAAGCAACACCAGAAGACACTACTTTTTGATACAGCTGCACTGCACTAGTAAAGCAAAATAGGAAATCACTATTAAAGCTGATGCTGTTTCTAGAGGCTCCTTTGGCATTTTGAGTTTTTTCAACCCCACTTATAAACTTCAGAATGTGAAACCTCCTTTCTGTAAGTAGTTGAGATTAACATAGCTAAGTTTTAATAATTTGATGGTCATTTTACTATATCTTTAATTCTACTATGGATAATAAAAAACAGTCAATAGGATTAGGAAGACAAATTACATCCATACAGTAACTACACATCCAGCTATTTGCTAGCTTAAGAAAATAAAAGTTTAGGGAAGCCACAGAGCTGTGCTTAAAGCAACCATTTTTATTTATGCTTAAAATCAATAAAGTTTACTAGAAAATACTTGCACAACTCAATCCTGATACATAAACTACTTACTGTAAATCTGAAGCAGATATACTCTATCCTATATAAAATATTAAAGTTAAAAAGCTGCCCTTAAGTGCAAAAATTATTCATTCCATCATCAAATACTGCATTTCTGGATTCTGGAACTCATTGCTAACACCCAAACTAGCAGACCGTGAAGCCAAACAGAATTTCAGAAGTGACACACACTGGATTATACTCAGCCCATTGAAACCACAGAAACACCTGTGCTTACTATTGTTCCATGCCTGTGAATCACTCAGATGAAAGAAGAGACTTTCCAATTCTTTGTAAGTATATAGGCACAAACAGTCAAACTTTTCCTACAACAGAACTTTTGGTTTTCTTAAGTGTAGCTTAAGTTTGGAAAGAAATTGGGCCCCATGGACCTCCATTTTCTCTGGGATTTTTTTGTAGAATTTATTTTAATACTATGCATAACTTCTTAGTAGTTGTAATAGCCTTTATTCCTCTTTCATTCACAAATCCAGTATTTAGCACTATTTTTTCCAAAGCTGCTAAAATCTGACAGTCTTTGTGCCACCCCTAAGAAAAGACAAGTGCTCTTTCTTTAACACTATCCTCACTATCCAGATCCAATATACACTAACAAAGTTGCAGGATTTTTAGAAGCAAAGATCTTGTTTGTTTGTTTGTTTATGAATTAGGAGAAAATACTGCTTTGACAACATAGTGGGTCAAACTTTGCCCAAGTTTACACCTAGTGCAAGCTTTTGACCGAGACGTTACTCATTGCACGCCTATATCTCCCATCTTTGCTTTTGAATTCTAACTCAGAAAGCACTGTTCAGCTTCCCTTCATCATCCTGCTTTTCTGGTATTTCAAAATGGTTTGGTCTTAGCCAAATACAATCCTTCAGCTCTGATGAACCAGCCAGCAGAAATCCCCAGCCCACCCCTGCTCTGTGACTAAGAGATCCTGAATCACTGCTGGGAGGGCTGACAGCAGCCAGCAGCCACACCAGAAAGTGTGAACCACTGAACTGGAAGAGCAAGCTGCCTACTAATAAAAATAACATTTGTTTTCTTTCTCTTGTGACAGCTGCCAGAGTATAATCCTAAGTATTTTACACTCCTTTATTCAACTAAACTAAGCCAGACACGTGCCTCATACACCATGGGAACTGGGGAACAAATCCAGACAAACAGCAGTAGAAGCTAAGTCTTTCAAAATGTACAACACAAAGGGACAAAAATAAGAAAAAAAAAATTAAAAAGCATGTTGTAACAGTGAATTCTCCAGAGGAGCTCCCTACCCTGGGTACACATCAGGTGGTAGACTCAGTAACTACTGAATTGCAAAATACCAGATTCTTTCCTTAGTCTTCATGTTTTTAGATGGCAATCCATGACACCTTTATCACATTCATATATAATGAAAAATGCATATTTTATGGGTGACAATGGTAGTACACAAGTCTCACTAGTTTTAGAATAAATTATTTCTCTCCATCTATTGTACAGCTCTGTGACATTGACTCAGCTTTGTTAATAGGACCTTAAATTTCACTGTCCTTTAAGAAAAAATGATTTAACTACTTCCAGCTCAGCTGGAATTTCAAACTATCTTGCAAATTATTGTGAGTTATCGTAAGCTTAAAAACAGTAAGGTAAATATTTCAGAATGGTTCCCGAAATGTATGACTGCCTCCTCCCCTGAAATGCAACCTGTCAGCCAGTGCACAAGGGAAGAGTGAAGTTAGAAATCCATTTATAGATGTTCAGGACTCTCATACCTCGCCGCTCTGTAACAAACCTCTGACCCGACTGTTAGCATGCTGCTTCTTTGATTTTTCCCTACTGACTCACACTTCACAGTAGTCATCTGCATCAGAGCAAAATGAGTGCAAACAATCATTACGGTCTGATCTGCTATACCTGTTTTGTACAAGCATAGGTGGCTATACAAAGCACTGAAGCCCTGGAGAAGGATGCACTACGTACATTTCATGAAAAGAGATCTGGGCACCCACTTCCGAGGTCCATTTTCAAAACACAAACAAGATTCAACCTATAAGTATCATGACTGACCTAGAGAAACTTCTAAAAGAGCATATCTTGTGTGTCCTAAAAATGAATGCATAAATTAAGTTGAAAATTAATAGAACAAGAAAAACTATATAAGTTTTGCTTGTATAATGTATACACAGTTTATGGTTGTCTATCTCATTATTAATGCATTTTTTGCCCATATATAAACAGATATCTCCTACTTATGGTGACACTTTTAACCTTTGCCCACAAGTTGGCCAGCCTACTAAACAACATATATTGCAGTTTTCATTAAAATAATGCCTCTGCTCCTACTGTGATCCTGTGATCTGTCTACAGCTTAAATCTTGGTTCCCTTGTGGTCACCCGTTCTCAGGTGAAGCTTACATAGCTTTGCATCAAAGGCAGACTCCCTGACTCTGGAAAACATATCTGCCTGGTAAGAGGAACAGAGATGCAAAGGGACCAACCTAATTTTAAGTGTTGAAATGCAGAGTCTAATCTTCAGTGCCACTGTGACATTCCGAAGAAGCAGGCTGCCACCTTCACTCTGCATGGTCTGTACAGGGAGCCTGGTGTGATGAACCTAACTCATTTCAATTTCTGAAGTTTGGCAGCATGAATTCTCTCCCCTTTCTCCTCCCATCATGTTATCTTAGGGCACAGTTTGATTTTTGTTTGATTTTTCATTCTCAGAAATGCACTCACATATCAGAAAAACACCTCAGCAAAGAAGCACTGCAAGGCAAGTGGCAGTGGGCACCAGGGCAAGCAAGCTATCAGTACCTGACCACCTTAATAAATCTCCCACCAGGCAAGCTCTTACCCTGAAACACTAAAAATATCCCAGCTCTTTTTTGAAATGATGAATTACTAAGGAAAATGTAGGTAGCAGTTGTTTAAATGTGAACTGCCATAAGACTTGGTTAACTTGGCTTAGTATCAGAATTGCCTTTGGAACCTCAAAAAAGATTCAGAGTGGACCTTTGACACTTATCCAATTACAGGGTCTTTATAGATTTCAGCCCAGTCATTTTGAGGGTAGGAAGGAAAGAAAGCTAATAAAATTTTGGCTTCTGTTCAGCATTCACCAGATCTACCGTGAAAACAAAAACTGGCTGAGTCAGTTAATCATTGACGAAGTAGCAGCTACACTTTGCAGTCAGGAGGTTGGTGAGGTATGAGGCAAGCAGAAGGTCAGATCTGCCTGTTGCTGGAAGAGAGCTCATAATGGGGTGACAGCACAAAAAGCAGCTACAGACAAGGATTGCTTCCTGCTTGTGGTGCCCAGAGGAAGGAAGGCCTGCTCCAGAAAGACAGACCCAAGAGGAAGTCCAAAGAGGCGGAAGATTAAAAGGGTCCAAGGCATTAGTTTAAGTGATGTTCAGCAAGGCTCCAGGCAGCAGCAATGATGCCAAGACTTTTTTCAACGTCAGACTATAAATCAGTTCCTGGCAGGCTATGGGCTAAAAATATGTCTCAAAGGGATGCTATCAAAATATAGCCAGGAGATCTTGAAGAGAAAGGCAGTATCTGGCATACAGGTAACTGCCCTGTTGTAAAAGATGGGGTGCTTGTGTATACTCTCCTGACCTAGAGCTTTTCAGGGATTTAATTCAGCTCAGAAAAGCTGGTTTTTAATCTTTACTTCCATACCCTGAAGGTTGCTATAACTGGGTTCTGTTAAACTGCTGAGGAAATCGTCTTTGCAGAGAAAGCCTTAGCTCTAACCAAGGAGTGCTCGGACTTCGGGGCAGATTAATTAAACATTTCCAACATATGTTTTAACTGCTTCCTGCATGTCAGCCTGCCAGAGAGGTAGGTCACAGGCCACCCTCTCCTATACAGAGAAAACATTTTTCATAAGAGTGAAAAGGCAATAGCATAATAATAAGAACAAGGAGCCTCACCTGGTGGTCCTCACTCTAGATACAAGGAAAATTACTTCCACAAACCTCAGAAATTCATGAAACTAACCCAGAAAGTGATTATCTGCTGAGCTTGTTTGAACCAGAATTATCCATTAGCTTGAAGGTTTCTTCAGTCTACTTTACTTTAACTCCCATGCCAAAACAGATCTCAGAGCTGTCACCATATGCTGATAGTATTCATTTATTTATGCATTACTTCTTCTTTCTACTGACACAGATGCCACTGCAATTTAGAGAACTCAAGAGTTTCTGCTTTCTTTCTTTTCCTACCGTATATTAAACTAAAACTAACAGTCCAGAACTGAGCAGCCCAGGCTGCAGATGCTTCTTTTATTACAACAGGCTCTATAATAATAAAGCCGGAATCTGAATTTCACTTATAGAATTTTCCATGTACCCAGAATAAATTCTTGTTGTTAAATATATTCTTGCATCCATTAAAGGAAATTACTAAAGAAGAGCACACTGCCATTTTTAATATAAGATTATTTAAACTCCTCCTGCCACTCTAACCACCACAGACACACAAATATATTGTCAGTATTTGGGCTCATATTTTTTAAAATATAAGCCAATACATTCATATTTTAAAAGAGTACATTAACAAGACAGAGGTAGATAAAGCAGCAACAGGAATGTTTTTAAATGTGAGCCTCCTTTATAAGACCCTGGTAAAACCTTATTCCTAATACTGTGTACAACTCTCATCTCCCAGGGACAATAAAAATTAATTCAATCTGCAACAGATACAGGGAAGAATTTCTAAGATGACCAAGAAAACAGAGAGCTAAAAGAGGCTAGATCATACACCCAGAGAAATGAAGGCTGGGAGTAGATATTAAAGCTCTCTATTAATACATCAAAAGGTAAACAGAAGGGAGGGAAAAGGGACTATTCAAACTTAGAGACAATGTTGATGCAAAAGCAAATGTTTATAAAGTGACCATGAATAAATTTCAACCAGTGGTGAGAAGAAAGTTTCTAAACATCAAAGGAACAGAGCTATGGAAGGATCTTTCAGTTTAAGCAGAGAGGAAAAACACCTTAATTAAGCATAAGATCGAGCTCAATAGATTTGTCCAGTAATAGCAGCAAGTTAGATTAAATGACCCAGTCCTTTCTGTTCTACATCCTCTTTTTTTCAGGAGAGAAGCCAAGAATATTTGTAGATATTTGCACATAAGGTACACAAGAATTAGGGTAAACCGCCAGTGTATACAACTCTTTTTCACTCCTATGAGAACAGCAATTTGCATCATCTTCAAAAGTAGTCATGATGCAAACTACAAAATCTAGACAATGACTATTAATCAAGTATTCCCAGATTAATTCCCAGATTAGTGGAATGGGTGGCATTTCTGAGGGACTATACAGCTCTTGGAGTTATTTTTTTTACTGTCATCTAAAGAAATGGATAAAGTCTTCAAACTGAAGTGATGACTCCTGTATGATTCAGCCTTGTAGGATGAACGTGTAGTTAGTCAATAATCCATTGTTTAATTTGATTTCATGTATTTATTTTTAAATTCTGTGCTGCTAATGTTGGTTAAAACATGTTCCAACATCAGCAAATCACTGATAATCCTTAGGCAACCAGGGGTTACTTATACCTCCAATTCGAAAGCCAGATTGAAAGGCAATAACTGGAGATAACAAGTATTCAGTGAGAAAGGTACATCCTTAACTTCTGTTTGGAAATGAGCAAAAAGCAATAAAATACACTAAATACATTCTTTCTGAAGGATTTAAAGTAGTATAGCTTTTAGATTTGTTCTATCATCACTTGGAAAAGAAAAACAAGAGCCACTGATTTTGCAAATATACAAAGAAGAGGGAAAAAAATTACAAAATAACCTGCCAGGATTGGAGAGAAGGCATGTTTATTCCAAGGCATGAAGCAATTTTTCCTTCAAAGGATTCAGCAGCAGTGTTCAAAACGTTTCACTGGCTTGGTTTGGGCATTTGCTTTGCTTTTAAAGAAGCTCAGTTATCAGTTCTGTAATTTCATCTTGATGAAAAGGATAAGTGGGAACAGTGAAAACAATATTGCAGTGATGCAGCAAGATGGACATTGATGTAACAGGAAGAATGGTGGCTGCTACTTCTGCAAAAAAAAGGTTAAAGTTTCATTACTAACTTTCAAGAACTGATATGTTTTATTTTGGGGCCAGGGAGTCTTTAGAGGGTGGGGAGTAAGGAAAGGAGTTAAAAAGGTCCAGATGCTGGTCACCTACAAAGTTAATCTTTCTTTGGAAGGGTGAGCAAAAAACATTCCTTCTGGAAAAAGGGAGAGTTAACTTAGCATTGAAGGGTATGACACACTTTCTGCGAACAGCTGGAAATTTCACCTTCCAAATCTCTTGATGTCAAAGCATCCTACAATGCTGAGTATGGCCTTGATTCCTCCCTTTGACATCTCTCTGAAACCAAGCATTTTGCTATGAATGCCAAGTGTCCAATTTGAGAAGAAAGAGTCGTTTAGTGGAATCAAATGTGCAGAGCAAACATTCTGGGGAGTTCTTTGGGTCAAACTTCTATTCTGAAAGTGTCTATAATTGAGGTGGATAGTGTTTAATGTCCCTAGAAGTCCCTTCTGAAGTCTCTGTTCCTTATTAACCACTAATTTCCTATCAGCAGCTTGTACAGAAAGCTGACTTCAGTGGTGTTATGTTGATTCACATCACCTGGCCCAAAATAGGAGAAAGAGTTTGTTTTTAATTATGTCATTTAGAGGTGTTTTAAGTGTAAATTTCAGGATTACTCATTCTTCCAGGCTTGAAGGAATTTAAGAAAAAAAGACAATAAAAAAATAAATGGACCTTTATGTCTCAAGTCTTTATACTCCAAGAATGCTAATGTACAACATTTGGTACCCACCTGTATACCACATGGTTTTAGTATAATTTATATATTAACCTTGTGTTTATTATTGAGAAATTCTGAACACAAATTCCAAA
The DNA here is from genome assembly GCF_000700745.2 of Antrostomus carolinensis. Classification (NCBI taxonomy): domain Eukaryota; kingdom Metazoa; phylum Chordata; class Aves; order Caprimulgiformes; family Caprimulgidae; genus Antrostomus; species Antrostomus carolinensis. The sequence continues at coordinate 10,850 of NW_010308131.1, forward strand.
GAAGTCTGATTTTAAAAAATGTCCATGAATTCTCATTATTGTATGACCAGCTCTTCTAGAGACCTCTTCCTCAGATCATTCTCCAGCCTGTAAACCATCTCACAACTAGACTGAAAAGCTAGTCCCCTCCAGTTCCTGCCTGTGAAGCAGCATCTTTCTGCATCATACATAATCCCTTAATTTTAATTTTTTTTTCTGCTTCTCATTTAATTTTAAAGTCATTTATTTCCTCTTTTACTGTGAACACTGCAAAGGTAGCAATTTTGCAACATTTTATGATGCTGAGTCTGAACACATTGCCTTTTCACATCTTCTCTTGATGCCACTATATGTATTATCAATAAAATCAACTCCAGGTGTTTGGGCTGCTGCACTTCTTGTGAAAGACAATACATACACAGATTACACTGATAACATATTTCCCATCAAGATTTGTGAGTTACCACATAAAATTTTCCTTGGTAACAGAGTTTTGTCTTTCACTTTCTTTAAAGCTTTTGTTAACCATTTTATTATCTTTAGAGAAACCAGTGCTTCATAATGAGAGTTTGGTTTTTAAAACTTACTGCTATTTTTTTTGTTTAGACATTATCAATGATTCATTAAGTAACCATAATCCCAGTTCCTCAAAGATGGTGGCTTTCTATATGATTTCCCACAGGCTTTTTCCAGGCTAACTCCCTTGTTTTCATCCTTGTTGAGCTCTTATTGTCCTGAGAGTAATGCAGTGCATGGCTATATCAACACAAGTAAACCAAGCAGTGCCAGGACTCAGTCTCTGGCCTAGAGGACCAAAAGCCCAAACTACCAAGGTCAATATTATTAAACCTGCAGTTTCTAGAAGTGTAGCAGTGTTGAAAGTGCTGAGTGAGAGCTCTGCCCTGGAGTTAGTCTGACCAGTGGTGCTCAGCCAGGGCCAAAAGCTGTGAGAGACCACCTATCAGTTTTACAGGTAAGTATCACTCCCAGATTTGTACCCTTTTCAATTTATTTGCAGGGACATAGCCAGTAAATCAAAGGAATTTTAGCACAACTAAACAGAGATTTACCATTCATGCCTTAGCCAAACATTCGATTAACTATTTTTAAAGACTCTTAAACTCTCTAGACAGAGAGGGAGGCTGAAAACAAGTAAACAACAGCAGTTTTCAACAGGTTAAATAAATCTGCATAGGATGCATTTTAACAAGAGAGGGGGTGAACACAGGAGCTAGGTATAAAATTCCTTTAACACTATTCCTTTCTATGAAGATGTGTACTTTTTTGTTTCCATTAGTTATTTCTCCTTGGAGTTTTTAATTTCTCCTACTGAAATATTTTAATAAAAGTTAAATTAAAAAAGGATTTGAGGGAGAGGTATTAAGAATTGGAATTTTCACTGTCTCGGGGTAAGTATTTAGTTTTTTTCTTGGCTCTCTTCTCACTTTTGTTGGTTATAGAAACTCTAAATGTCATGTAAGATATGTTACATTATTAACCACCTGAGTATGGAAAACTCATGCAGTTTCTAGCTGTCCAACCAGCAAAACAACCATCTCCTTAGTTACTTACAAAGGGATTAGGAATTTTAGAGCAAGATAATTGTCCAGTGAATAAAGGGGTAAACAAGAAATTATCAAGCCTAGACTCAGTCTCTGCCTCTGACTCACTCTGAAATTTCAAATAAGTCCCTTAACCTCTCTATCCTTTACTTCCTTCATCTCTAAAGTAGAAATAACATGTTCTTTGTAAAATATGTAGAAACGCATGGGTAAAAAACATGTTGGCACAATCACCATAGCAGTTCCTGATTGAATACGATTCCACCGGATCCTTGTAGTTTTGCAAGATTTACACCTTCCCATGAACACTACAAATAAAACCAAAGTTCACAAACCAGTTTGAACAAGAAAATGGAAACAACCCAGGAATTTGCATACAGCTGATTTTCTTCCAACATATACAGTATACTGATATAAACAGATAAATTTTCAGATGCAGTCATCAGTTTGTATTACAAAACTTCCTCCTTTCAGTGTCTTTCTCACCGCATGTTCATTAGAAGTGTAGAGTAGATAAAATTTAATGTATAAATATATGTAAATAAAACATTCTACCCTATTAATATCTAGGATACTTACCTTCCAGTGCTCTGCAGCGTTCAAGTTTAGCACTATGTTATCAAGTTGAGCAGAAACAGCTTTTAGATTAAAATGGATTGAAATAACCTGCCACAGAAATAAATAATTTTCTGAGATTTTTTTTCAAAATAGAAATCAGACATTAAGATCCCAAAAGAATCCAGGCATCTTGGTAATGAAGATAATCTGTTTTGGGAAAAGGAAGTTCAAATCCCACCACTACACCCTCCCCCCCGCACTCTTTTTTTTTTTTTTTTTTTTTTTTTTTTTTTTTTTTTTAATTTTGAGTTGGAATTTTAATTGGCATCACACATGTTCCAAATCAGTCCTTTCTGACAACAAAATTCTAACTTTTGTTTGAAAAACCCTTGCTGGTGTCTAACCAGTCAGTATGGTTAATCCTTGCAGCATCAAAGAAGCAATATATCCACTGACAACCAGGTGCTTGTGTGAATGTTATCATATATGCATCTACTAGTAAAGAGAATAAATTATCCAATTTGCAGCACCTGTACTACAGCTTCATCTTCCTTGATGCCTCAGCCTCACACAGCATATAGACTCCTAATATGACCCTGTTTTCCTTGATGTGCCTTCAATTAGAAGGCACAATATTCAAAAATATTTTAAAGTTTGTATCAAGTATTTTTTGGCTGATATTTTCTGGAAAGGGTCACCATTACTTATTAAAATAATTTCAGCCTGAAACAGTCAGTCTTTCATTCCAGTTATAAATATATTTCATTTTTTTAACTGTAAAAAAAAAAATCCAAATAAAATATTCTTTTGGATCAAAAGGAACAAACACAAAATAAAGTGTAAAAAGTAAGGCTATTTCAATAACAAAACTGAAATTTTTTCTTTTTGAACTCATGAGAAGTCATATACTTCTATTCTTTCAGAGACCTCCAAATTAATTTATTCATACAGCTTTATATTACACATATTCATGATTTCCTTTAGAATACCTCATCTCTGTCTATTATAGAATCTGAAGATTCTTCTTCTGTTTTCCCTTTTACCTTAGATATGACTTATCTACAATCATAAATGTAACTATCATCCTCCTGCAGACTGTTCAAAAATCTACCTTAATTCTGTAGACCTGTGTATCTTGTGCAATTCTAAATATAATCTGGTTTACCTGATCTATTAACTGGTTTCATTTCAAGCTTAACATGACTATAAAAGATTCATCAACATTTTTCTGCAAACCTTCACCACTACATTATCTCTCAAAAGCCATGGGTACTGTCATCCTACTCTATCCTATAATGGGTATAAATAGAACATCACCTTCAAAGTGAACCTTTTATAGTCCTGACATTGATTTCATTACTACATGTTGCAACTTCCTTCTGTGTAACATATTTAACTACGGAGGCTACCCCACCATCTCCAAGCTCCCACCAAACTTCAAATACTATAGACTTTTCCTGTAGCTTTTATCCTATACCTAGTTAGTAATCATGCTTGGTGATCATTTTTCCTGAATCACATATCTCTCTGAATCACTTTCTCAGGTCTCCAATCTATTGCATTGTACATCAGGTATTTACTCTCTCTCTACAGGCTCTTCACAACTTAGTTGAATTCTCACAATTATCTCATATTCAATTTCAAAAAGTAAACTATTGGATAGCTTCCATTTTCAAACATACTCTTTTTTTCCTGTTATGCTTTTCCCTCTTAGGAAGAATTACTGAATCATCCAAGAAACTCCTTCATTATTCTCCTCCAGATTGCTCCTAAAGTCTTCCCTTTGATGTGTCACTATGCTGCTGATGCACTAAAACCACAATCTATCATGCTGAATAACACCTGTGTGTGGTGATTAATTTGAGCTTTACTTGGCATCCCTGGTATTCTGCAAAGATAATAAAGTGACAAAGGTAAGCTAGGTTTATGTTTACAATAAGTAAATCAACAAATCCACACCCATCATTGTATGCTTTTGTATAACTCTAGTGACAGAACATACAGGAGGTAGAAATAGTCTTTTGCATTCAATTGCAAAATTGCATTCCAAATTTGACAGAGGACTAATGGTAATCACACATGCACACTTGGTTGGCTTATTTTCCCAGCCTTGTAAAGCAACACCAGAAGTCGCCAGGTTACGGATGTTCAATTACTAGCATTCTCTGGGAGACTCCCAGGACAAAAATGGTGTCACAATTCTTTTAGCTCTCTTCGTTTAACACTGTGCATGTTCATGCTATTAGAGAGATGTCTTTGAGGAGAAAGTGTTAGAGCACACAGCAAACTCTAAAACTGTCCAACAAATGTGGGTTTCTTTTCTGTGTACTTCTTTTACAGCAGAGATCTGTAACAGTGGCCAAAAAAGCATGATTCAGCTCCAGCACACAGATGTGACTAAGGTGAGATGTTAATTTTGTAGTACCTTCCTTTCCTGTGAACTGTACATACTCCTTATTGTCCCCTTTGAGTCTATATCAGAGCTAGCCTTCAGCAACAGAGCAATGGAGGTGACTATAAAGTAAGAAAAATATAAAACAACAGCTATAAAAATTGTTTCCCATTCATCTGGAAACATGTTGGCAGAAAAGTGGCATTGCTTCAGCAGACAGGGCCTCCCAGAGGGTTTGAGATAGCAGGCAAAAACTGTGGGTAAATGCTGTTAAAAGAAATAGAATAGTGGACAATAAATATCAAAATATCAACCAGACCATAGAAGAATCAACATAAATTGGATAATTTATTAAGATTAATCAGTCTAACTGAGAACTGAGTGAATCACAGTGCTTACTTTCTGTGTGAGCAAAATTAAAAAAGGATAAATTTTGCAGAAATTTCCTTTGGAAAAAAGTCAGGAAAATTCCACAGCAAAACATAAAGGCAGCAAATTTTTGCATAAGAAAATGCAAAGACATGTTCCTTCCAAATAACATTAATCCAGAAATCTAACCTTCACTATTTCATTTTGGGAAATCGGTATGTTTTAACTTTCTCATGTATACACATTTTTTTACATCTAACTTTACAGCATTCATCCACCAGCTCAACCTTACCCTAATAACAGCCAATGCAAATATTTAACTGACATCAAAATAGTAACAATCTTCTTGAACTCAGAAGTCCAAGGGCAGTTATTGTGGAATATCCGCAATGCATACCTCAGAGGAGCAGGAAAACAAGCAATTTTAATAAATAAAAGCCAAGGAGAAGTTTAATTTTGTCACCATAGCAGAGATTCCTTTATGCTCCCCTAAGGTCTCATGCCACAGTTCCTTCTTGTGCAAACAGTAACATGTGTCTGCACTTAATTGAAACATCATCAGCTCACATTAAGTCCACAAATCCATTACAATAAGTACTTGTGCCTGTTTGCAGCTGGAGGGCAAAAATCACATTTGTCAATCACGGGCAGCAACAAAGTGACCATCCTGCGCAATTCTCCAGGTAAAAAAATCTCCATAACCAGAATAATTCAGTTCTGCTTTCCTTCTCTACTGGTAGCATTAAAATATTCCTCAAGGAGAGGAGAGAAAAGGGATGATTTCTCCCACAGAAGAACACTCAAAATCTCCTCAAACTGCAACAAATCTTTGGATGGCAACTAATTTTTCTCTTCTGAAGACGTGATGAGCTTTGCTGCAGTCCATAAGCACATCAAGGTCAAGTTTCCCAGACACATGCCTCTGGGCAACACAGCAGTATCATCCTTTAAATATGGACATTTAAGATGAAGCCCATTACATATCCTCTCTTGAGGAACAACGCAGGGGAAATTCTCCTGTCAACAATGTTAGTGACTTGTAATGGCAGATGAGTAACTCTGAGTTCCACTGTGTTTGTTCCAACTTTTGTTGTCTAGGTGCAAGCTCTTAATAGTCCAGTCCAAGAAGCAAGGAAAATACAAACAGATTCTAATAATAGGCAAAAATAGGTCCTTACACTTTCACCTATCTCAAGTAAAGTGTGAGTTTCAAGTGACTTCAGGCACAGACACAACTTGCCATCATCCATTCTAACAGCATTGGCAAGGAGTTCAACTTGATTTTTTCATCATTGCTGAAAAAAATTATTTTCCTCAAGCTTTTTGCCAGAACTGGTGTCCATTTATGAGATTTCCATGCCCAAAGTTTAGCTCACCTACCTGAAATCAATACTATCCCTGGTATTTATATCACATAGTATAAAAAAGATATGCAATTTCCAACAACGTTGCTCACATCTGTTAGTGTTACTCATGAGAGCAGGAAGAAGTGCATAACAGCTAAAGAACAGGAAGGCCTTGATGGGGGTGTGGGAGAGGTGTTTTCTTGTTTTGACTTGTCCAAAGCTACCTGTGAATTTTGATGACTGAAGATTTAACTGCCTAAGTTCAACTGCTTCTGAAAGGTCTGTTCACTTTTTGCATATATCTTTTCTTCCCAGAAAGCAGTCAATAAAGACAGCTTAATTTAGCTTCCACAGTGCCATCCAGCTGAATATAGCTTAGCACGTAGCTCTGAGGTGGAGGTAAGTTGAGGAGGAAAGGGAAGAAAGAGAAGAAGGAAACAGAGGTAAGAAAAATGCTCCTGTATTTTACCTCTCATCTTCCGAGTCAACTGTTTTGGAAAAGAACCTTAAATTGGTGAGGTGTGAAAACCTGCAGAGGAAACTGGGAAAAACAGTCCAGAAAACAAAATTTCAGTGAGATGTGACACAGTTAACAACAGCAACAGAGGTGAAGTGGACAAAGTATCTTTTTAATTTTTTAAAAGCATGGTAAAGAGTCTAGCCATCCACAGGAAGCATAAAGAGAGATTTACAACTACAGCTCATCTGAGAACCCAAATGAATTTGTACAGGAGTTACTACATTGTAGATAGTTTATCCTGTAGGTTTGGCATATTTATATGAAAATGTATTTGAATTTCCAACCTTTAAATTTGACTAGTGTTTTTTCTAAGGAGTAAGAAGTTGGTTGCTCACTAGTGGGTATTACCTGTGCTTGTCACTGTGCCTAGAGGACTCACCATATATCTGTGACTTGGCCTTTTTTATGCTGATCTGCCATGTTTCTTACTGACAAAAGAAGTGATAGAGATTATTCAGCATGCTGCACTTCATGCCTGTGAACAACAGACTCGTTTAGGCATTAATTCTGGTGACATAATTTAAAAGAATAAATTAACTAGACTCTGGGATATATTCACATATATACTATAGTGGCTTGTGCTGCTTCTTATCCCAGAGGAGTTTAAGCTAAAGTCTTCCTTTACTTAGATGGCCCTTCTCACAGTCTTTAAGGGGAAAAAAACCCCACTCTTCCTCCTCTCTCTTTACTGAATAGTGTCCAAATGACTCAGGGTCTATATAATGACTCAGGGAGCTGTAAGTTATATCTCTGCCTTGAGATCCTTTCCCTCTGCAAGAAAAGATCTGAGACAATCAAGGTGCTGGCCACAATATCCCCTGTATTGCCTCTATAACTTGGGAAGAGGCACCCTCTAACTTTTAAATCCTCTCACTATGTCCCAGTAAATGGTTATATACAGTTCCCTGTGGCTGTCTGCATTCACCAGTTAGATTAGATCTGTCTCCTCAAAAGAAGCTTGTACAAAGAATTGATCAGCTTCATTTGGACTTGGCTCTAACATAAGTGAGAGTGAAAAATACTGCAAACATAGTCTACCAAAACAAAAGATCAAGGTCTGCATTACAAAGTTGGAAAGAGGACAGCAAAAGATGAGGACTAGTACAGTGTAGTTCTTGAGTTAAACTTGACAAATGCAATTCCTCCTTAGCTAGCCAGGTAAATCCCCATGAGGCAGTCTAAGATGCCTCTCCACCACCTACTCATATTCTGTCTTTCAACTGCTACTACACGTAACTGAACCCAATTCATACCCCCCAAAAAAATGTATATTCAAGACTTCTTCAAAGTTCTTGCAAGACTGGCTGCTTTTCCCATCTAGCCTCCCATAGGAGAAAAAGTACAGCACCTTGAGCCTATGGACAAAGAAACAACTTTCAGTCTAGGCTCACTGGAGACAGCATCACTTTTTGCATAATCATAGCTCATTAGGCTGGCAATTTCACATTTTTTTTTCTCCTGTTCTTTCTGGGAAATAAGTTGACTATGTGCTGGCTAGCCAGACAAGGTAATGTTTCTTATAATAATACTCCTTCTTTGCAACTGGAAAAAAAAAAATTACATAAAACTACCAGCTGTTATTCCATTGGTTTCTTTCAGAGACCAAACACAATACACCAATAATACAGATTCTACACTTAACAAGGATGTACAAGGCAGTGGTGTATAGTCCGCCCTCAAAGGTGATGCCAGCATTGTCAGAATTCATCTGCTCAACTGAGTATGTTGAAAGTCTTGTTATGGAAATTGAAGGACCTTTATGAGATCTTCAGTACCCTCCATTACAACCAGTTACTGGAGTAGACAACCAGGAGGCAGTCCATCCCTGAAGTTAAGACGATGGCTGTTGGTTGAGGCCAAAGGCACTTAGGCATAAGTACCAGACTTAGCACTCTTAAAAGGAGAGCTACTTCTGCTGGTATAGAAAAGAAGCTTCTGCCTATTCAGCAATACCTGTTTCCATGTGTGTCTGAGGCTGGAGGAGCAGCAAACCTCTGGCAGCTGACCAGCAGGGACCATGACATGGTCACGCTCAGCAGAGCAAGCTTTCCTAGGCCTGTCTTCAAGCTGACGAAGCGCAGGCCAGGGAGGCGAAATCTCCACACTGTGCTAGGCTCTGTCCTCAAAGTTGTATTTGAATATTGCAAAGTACAGGCAACTCACTTTGGTGAGGCACCTCACATGACCCCAATTCCAGTTGCTCCTCTTCTGTCAGGCTGTGAAGCCCATGTACCATAACAGTGGGAATAGTCAGGCAGATAATCCTGCCTATCCTGGCACAACTTCACCTGGGGTCATGACTACTCTCTGGAAACTGCCAGCAATCAGTAAAAAAGGCTTATGGTCACTCATTGATCAGTGACAGCAAAACAGATCATTTAAGGGAGTACACTGAATTCTGTGTACTGAAAATACAATGTTCAGGGTGTGAGGGAGAAAAAGGTGTCTAGGTAAAGATTACTGCACAGTGTGAACATTCAAATGAAAGACCCAGGCTTGTAATTTTACTTCTGCCATTCCTGGATTTTTCAGTGGTTGGCTTTTCAAACTTAATTCTTTCTTTCTTATTGACATCTTGTGTGGGAGAAATAATAGGAGAAAAACAACTCCTAGAAAATATAAAAATTGAGAGAGATTACAGTCTACGCACGTCGGTGCAGGACTGCAAATTCCAAAAGGATACACCTTGAGAAGAAATTTCGCAAAATATGTGCCTTCTCTTGATGTAATTCTGTGCCATTCTCCCTCTGGTGGTATCAGTCTTGCAGATTAACTGCTACTCATTCAACTACATCCTCAAAGGGATTGTGGTTCTCTTCATAAATGATTCAGGAAGCAACAGTATACAAACTTAATTCCTTAATGAGGAGGGAACATCTACTTGATCATTTGGTTTAGATGAATGCACCTTGCTCCCTGTTACTCAGTGGTGCTTGTGGTAACGAGACAGGGGCTAAGAGATAGGTCTCCCAAGCGAATGGTGTAGCTCACCTCCTTGTTTTGATCACTTCCACAGGCTGAGAACCACCAAGTTTTAATGAGGACAAAAGACTGACCTCAGCAAAAACCACCAGCAGTCAGTGATAAAAGCAAAGAACAAAGTATGTCTGTGTGTGATTGAACTATTTTCACCCAACTAACTTTAAAATTTGAGACTAAGGAGAGTGAAAGGCGAGACTGTTTATATCCCCTTAGGTGTCAAATCCACATTGCACACCTGAGAAAGAGAAACTGAGATAACTTGCATAGGAGAGCAAAGGAGAATGCAGAAGTGACACGGAAAAGAGCAGGGGGAATACTGAGATGGCAAGGGACCATAACCTAAGGATAAGGATGACTTGTTGCAAGACTCTGAAGGATAAGAGAATGATCTGCTGACAGAAGAAAGCAAGCCAAAAATTTACACCAGAACCAGGAAAAGGTAGTAGCTATGAGCTCCATTGTAAGAATTGGCAAGTCTGCCTCTCTAACTTACAACCAAGGAAGATGTACAATATCTGACATGAGAAAAAGGTATAAGATATGTGTCTGAGGCAAGAACAAATACTGATAGGAAGTGGGGGCAAGGAAAGCACAGAAAAAAACTCCCCTAGTTGCCCTTCACATTTGAACAAATGATCCTGCCAGATTCCTGTTGAAACAAAATCCAGCTCTGCCCACTAGAAATGAGGCTCAAAGCAAGATGAACTGTATGATAGCTATCTCTGTCCCCAATGGGGAGAAGGCTTGGGATCAACAAGAAAGTGAGGATTAACAGAGGAATTAATGGAACATATCATTCACATCCGAGGAAGATTTCAGATGTGTAATCCTTGGGAGGAATTAATGAGAAACAGTCTCTTGACCCAGGGATTTCCTCATCAACCACTACCTGCCTCACTTACATACCAGGATCAAGTTTCATATGATTTAAAGTAAATAAATTGAGAAAAACTTTTAAGAGAGAGCTCTGAAATACGTGCTGTCTGTCAACATGTAAGAAGAGGAAAGCATAACAGATATGGAAATACTATGGATTAATTAATGCCTGGGAGCAGAAGAAGGAAAAAAAACAAGACGAGAAAAAGACATGCGCTGAAGGAAGTAGTAGACTCAGCAAGGCAAAGTAGTAAATATAAATTTATAATTAACATAAAGGCATAAAGTCAGGAGAGGAGAGACAAGTGCCTTGAGTCTACACATGAAAGCAAACAGAGGCACTAGGATTTGATAAAGCATATGCAAGCAAATTCCATAGGACTCAGCAGGTAGCAGAGAAACAGGAAAAGTTTATCAGGATAAAACATAATCCATGATTCAAAGAGAGGGAAAAATATTTAAAAGTATTTAACTGCACAGTTAGTCAATCAGTAAAGATAAATACAGCCATTTCTGCAAAAGGTAAGGGAAAGCACAGAAAAAGCCTCTTATCTCTGTGAGGAAATTTTCAGATGCGAATGGGAATTTTCACTGCAGTGAGAATATGGTTTAGCAGTGTATCGGGTTTGCGTGGCAAGGTTTTGGTAGCAGGGCAGGGAGGGACATAGGGGTGGCTTCTGTGAGAGAAGCTACCAGAAGTTTCCCCCATGTCCAATCCGATACAGCCAATGCCAGCCGGCTACAAGAACGTCCCCCCCTCTGGCCAAGGCTGAGCCCATCAGTAACCCCTCTGTGATAACATAATTAAAAAAAAAAAAAAAAGGAAGAGAGGGAAAAAAAAACTGCACACTTTGCAGCTAGAGAGAGGAGTGAGAACATGTGAGAGAAACAACTCCACAGACACCAAGGTCAGTGAAGAAGGAGAGGGAGGAGGTGCTCCAGGCGCCTGAGCAGAGATTCCCCCGTAGCCTGTGGTGAAGACCATGGTGAGGCAGACTGTCCCCTTCCTGTCCATGGTGGAGCAGATGACCACCTGTAGCCCGTGGAGGACCCCATGCTGGAGCGGGTGGATGCCTGAAGGAGGCTGAGACCCCGTGGGAAGCCTGCACTGGAGCAAGTTCCTGTCAGGACCTGTGGCCCATGGAGAGAGGAGCCCACGCCGGAGCAGGTTTGCTGGCAGGACTTGTGACCCCTTGGGGGGACCCACACTGGAGCAGTCCCTTCCTGAAGGACTGCACACCATGGAAAAGACCCAGGCTGGAGCAGTTCGCGAAGAACTGTCGGTCATGGGCAGAAGTCACGTTGGAGAAGTTTGTGGAGGACTGTCTCCCATGAGAGGGACCCCACGCTGGTGCAGGGGAAGGAGTCCTCTCCCTGAGGAGGAAGGAGCGGCAGAAACAATGTGTGATGAACTGACCTTAAGCCCCCGTCCCCTGTCCCCCTGTGCCGCTGGGGAGAAGAGGTAGAAATTGGGAAAGGAATTAAGCCCAGGAAGAAGGGAGGGGTGGGGGAGGTGTTTTAAGATTTGATTTTATTTCTCATTATTCTCTGATTTTGATTGGTAATAAATTAAATTTGATTTTTCCCCCAAGTCAAGTCTGTTTTGCCCGTGCCAGTAATTGGTAAGTGATCTCTCTCTGTCCTTATCTCCACCCACGAGTTTTTCGTTATATTTTTCTCCCCCTGCCCAGTTGAGGAGGGGGAGTGACAGAGTGGGTTTTGGTGGGCATCTGGCCTCTAGCCAGGGTCAACTCACCACAAGCAGCATCAGAGTGGACCAAGCAGTTGTTTACCTACCAGATGCAACAGTGGTTTGATGCTCCTGGGAGTCTGAACAGACATGCAAATACTACTGGTGTTAGTCCACCAGAATTACAAAGTAGTCCATATCGGTAAAAAAAGGGAAAACGAGATGCTCTGAGGGTAGAATTTGGACCACCAGAGAGGAAACTGAAAAGTAGGATCTCCAGATGGCAAGACCAACTTCAAGACTGTCATCACATGCAGGGCCAGAGGTACAATAGCTATACATGGAAATTTTTAAAGAGGAGAGGTTAGATTCTTTAGGACCCTGAGGAAACCTCTGCAGTTGAAGAATTCCATGAGGAAATGAGATTAAACTAATCTGAAATGTGAAATATTAGGAGGACTTTCAAACGAGATAATTGCCAAAGAGATGTAGTTTGTGGTGATGCATCTTCTCAGATAGAGTCGCAAGAGCTCTATGTCCTTAAGAAAAGGAGTAAAATTAAAATGGGGAAAACTTGCTTAGGAAACGTTGGTGAATAGTTAGATCACTCCAAAAAATAAAGCCACAACAAACTTACACGTGCCTCTACACAGATGAAGTCAGAAATAATATAGTAGAGCCAGAATAACTAGCTTGATAGAGTAGTCACATTGGAAATTTAGAGGAAAAAGTGGAACATTATTCTATTGGGTTGTGAAGTATGGAGGAAAACTACTGGATAAGTGTAACTATACTTTATAAGCTTTTGTAAATTACATTATAAAGCTTTAATGTGAAGTGCAAGTTAACAGAAGATCTGTACCTACAATACAGTAGAAATCCTATGAACGGAGATTTGGACCTAACAATGAGTTCAGTAATGGGGCTATACTGACTGGATGGTCAGGGTAGCAATAGTAACCAACATATTGAAAGAAGATTTGTGAGCCTCTGAAGACAAGAGACAGTAATAAAAGGCTTCTATTCCACCTTCCTAAAGAAGCTGTTAGCACAAATGTCATGTTAGGGTTGATGACATTATATATATTTATACATTTTTAATTAAATGCTTAACAGTTCAGACACTCAAGGAACCTCTTACAAGAAGAGTAATGTTTACTTATTTGACCAGCACATAAACACAAGTTCAAAATGCAGCAGAGCCCTTTTGACCTTCACAGGTTCTTAGTCAGCGTTCAGGTTGAAATAGAAAAAAACTAACCATGTGCTACACTTGCACTTAACTTGAGATTGCTTAACTGAGTTTCTTAGACTGGTGGAGTTCTCTAGCACAAAAGTCTAGGACAAAGTCATTCTGGCTTTGAAAAGTTTATTTGTATTACTCCTAAATTAAGAATTGATGATTTTTATGAAGCAAGTATACCAGTATTAGCTGGCAGCATACAGGCAACATGCTCTTATAAGTTCCTAGCTGTGTCTTCTGTACGAATAAAAAGAAAGAGCATGAACACTAATGAAATCCTTCATCATAGCTTTTTTGAACAGATAAACCAAGAATAAATCACAGTAGCCAAAGAACAAGAAGTAAGGAGTTCTGCTACATGCTATATCAAACAGAAATATGACAAAGAAGGAGGTGCAATTAGTCATTAAATTGAAAGTGTGTAAGGCCTAATCTGACCCACTAGTATTATAAACCAGATATCTGACACCCAGCAGTTTAAACTGCGAGTGAAATGTCAGTTATGATTTCAATATTTCAGTGCCCAATATTGCATTTAAGCCAGCAGAACAGGCAAACCAACACTTCCCAAGACCATATTTTACAGATTAATCATCATTACTCTTAATGATTTGCGCTGGAAAAAGCAGGCCAAGGGGAGCATGCCACTCCATCAATATTTTTTCCTTCTTCATCTTTCTTATCTGGGCCACCCTTGGTACTGAGGACCTCATGCTCAACCCCATACACCATTAGGGTTAGGGTTAGGGTTCAGAGATCCACAAAGCCTACAGCTCCAGGGACATAGGTACTGGAAAATCCAGGCCAAGGGGAGCACAGCACTGCTCCAACGTTCCTCCTTCAACACTTTTCTCATCCTACCTACCCATCGTGCTTGGGACATCAGCCTCAGTCTCAGGCAGCCATTAGGGTTAGGGTTAGCGTTGAGAGATCTACAAAGCCTACAGCTCCAGGGACACAGGGGCTGGAAAAGGCAGGCCAAGGGGAGCATGGCACTTTATCAATAATTTTTTCCTTCCTCACCTTTCTTATCTGGGCCACCCTTGGTAATGAGGACCTCATGCTCAACCCCACACACCATTAGGGTTAGGGTTCGGGTTCAGACATCTACAAAGACTACAGCTCCAGGGACACTGCCACTGGAAAAGGTAGGCCAAGGGGTGCATGGCACTCCATCAGTTTTCCTCTTTACACACCTTTTTAACCCATACCACCCATTTTAACGAGTACCTCAGCCTCAGTCTCACGCACCGTTAGGGTTAGGGTTAGGGTTCAGAGATCCACAAAGCCTGCAGCTCCAGGGACACAGGCACTGGAAAAGGCATGCCAAGGGGAGCACGGCACTGCTCCAACGTTCCTCCTTCCACACTTTTCTCATCCTGCCCACTCATCCTATTTGGTTCATCAGCCTCAGCCTCAGGCAGCCATTAGGGTTAGGGTTCGGGTTCAGAGATGTACATATTTGGAAAAATAACACAGAATATTTTCCACTGCCTTAACTTGCAGGTCTAGAACTTCTTTCAAGCCAAGTTATGTTTTGCCCGGCCTTTCATTCCCTGATGGACATTTCCTCACCTCCTTTTGATTAGTCACTGGAGATCATCTGACCACAGGTCCAGGACTTTCAAGGTTTGGCTGAAAAGAAAGTATTATTATTATTATTATTATTGATAATACACAGCAATATCAGTAATAATAATGTATGTATGTATATATTCCAACCAGATGATCCATAAAATGCAACACAAATTGTGAAAAAAAAAAAAATAAATTAAACATTCTTTTAGTTAAATTAACTACAAAATTACTTGGAACCAATTTAACCTTGGTATCACTAAAAAAATGAAGAGAAAACATCCTTTCCTACACTGCCTTTTTTAAGAAATTATTTCATGTAGAGAAAATATCATTCTGCCAGCCTTCTGTCTAGGTGTAGATGAAACAAAACAGAAAGAGATGCACTTTCACCCTGATCTAGGGACCTATCATCCCTCATCCTCACTCCCACAATTCAGACTCTTAATCTGGTCTCTGGCTATAGGGTTACAAGCTTTTCTCTAAAACCACAGCAGTAGGAGAACGAATCTTAGACAGGAAAATGTAATACAATATGTAAACACATATAGAAAAAAACATAATAAAAATCACCCTGTATCACACACACTAGTACTATTACACCACTTGGCTCCCTAGTGATCTCTCTCTTATCAGCATAAGTGTCATGTCTTTTACTGCACAAAAAGGCAGCCTTTAAAGCCTGTTTGCCTAAAACACTCTTCCATGAACTTTGCAGCAACTTAGGTTTGTAAGCCTTAGCCTCAAAAAGAAAAGTGAAAAGATAAGTATGGATTAGCCATAAGGCAACAGAAAACAAAAGTGCATTTCAACTCACAGAACAGTCAGTGGAGTTTGTTATGGAGTTGCAGAGTTGGGTTTTGGTTTTTTTTTTAGCTTACCTAAGATACAGGTGCTGTAATCAACTCACTCAGAAGTAAAAGAAAATTAAAAAAAAAGTTTCTACCTTTCCAGTTCCAGGAACTTCACTCTCTTGGCCTCTTATCCAAGTGGATGGACAAAACCTCCAATTATTTTGGGGACAGCAAAATAAGTACATTCCAGCACGAGAATTAAGTTGTCATGAGAGTGTCATGAATATTGTCTATAAAAGCTCTTTACCTCTGCTTCCTGTCATAATTGAGGAAAATATGTAAATTTTTGTCTTATCAAAACAGCTACTTGTTTTGGATGAATGAGCAAGTGGAATTTTGCCTGTATGTGGTATATAAGTATGTAGTATATAGCTATACGGTATACGAGGTTCCACTGCCCCATTTTTCTGCTTTCCAGTCAAACAAAATAACAGAAAGAGGCTAACTATTCCAATTGGCATGTTCTGAGTGCTGACAAATTCTAATGAGAGGAGACATCCCAAGTGCTGGAATAAACTGTTGTGTTCTAAGTATAATTTTGAACCATTTATCTAAACCCAAACATCTTCAGATTAAAATGAGACATCTTTTTATGTCCTGGATCTTCACAATATGGAAATTATTTTGCTTCTGAAGATAGTTTGTGGTGGCATCTTAGACAAGCCACCCCATTCTCTGCCTCAGTTTTTCCATTAACTTTACACTGTTAAGATAGTGCTTTCTTCTATAAGCATTATTCTGAACCACTAAAATCTGGGCCAGATTTCATAGTTCAGTGACAGACATAGGGAATGGAAAGTATATAAGGAGAGCCAATGAAAACTGAATTAGATGATCATGAGTTTCATACAAACTTGGTGAAAACACAGTTTTTTCCGTTTTTACTTCTGCAGTTGTAATAAGCTGCTTTTACTTTGAAAATGCTAATGGAAGAAAAATATGTTGCCCAACAGTAAACTTTATCTGTTTACTAGAGATAATTGGTTCGAAAATCTGTATGCAAAAATTTGGTTGATTATCAAGAGCTAAAGTTCTATCTTTTAAATAAATGCTTGATGAGAATCTAACTGTGAATCTCTGATGAGAAATATAACACAACCAAGCTTCTTCAGAGTACTATGAGGCACAGCGGGAACTCCTTGCTGTCATCTCTTAGACATTATGTGAAAGACTGGTCAAGTCCTCAACATAATGCAAGTGGACGGATTTAAAGAATATAACATGATTTTATTTTAGTACCTTTCATTTCTCCATCACATAAAAGTACTTTTGAAAGCAAAGAGCTAAACTCTAGTCATTGAGTCACTATGGGTCTTGAAATGAAACATCACTTTGCACTCAGCAATAGGCTGAAGGGAAACTTTAGTACGAGAACAGAATTAGGGACAGAAAATCAGTCGGGAATTTAAACAGCTCTATGCACTCTCCTTATCTGTAGGTGTTCTTGCAAAAATGGCCCAGTTTCCAGATGTGATGCAGACTTTATGGAGGGTCTGAAACGTTTCAATGTATTTTTTCTTTCTCATTTTTACAGCCCTTGAATTTTTGGGAGCTGGCCAACACTCGAAGTGCCAAAATATCTTGAGAGATGTTGCTGTTGAGAAGTTTCCAGCTGAAATCAGAAGTTTTGGGAATCTTGAAAGACAAGCAGTTCTTGTATTGAAGCTACTCCCATTTGCAGGTTTCAGAGGTCTGAATCCACTTGTTTCAACCTAAAGCAGAAGTAGCATTAATGAACTCAGTAGATGTGGTGCACGGTCAAATCAGTGTAAGTGAGATCTAAATCCAACCTTCAAAGAGTTGGATAAATTTTTGTAAAGATTATTTGAAATTCGGTGTACTTATTTAAACTGAAAATAAATACAAAACTTCTTAAAGTTTTACTGTTAGCTAGAGAGCTCTGTTTCACAAGAGAGATGAAAATGAAAGCTAGCAAAAGTGTAAATGTTATCCACAATAATTTTAAAAATTATTTGGGCAAATTATATTCTTTCTTTGATTTTTGAGTTGTCAGCTGAGACAAATTAATCTAATTTGTTCCTGGTTCTTGATCGCATTCTTGTGGTTTACAGCAATTTTCCAGAGGTGAATATGGACTCTGACCACTGTTAGGACGTATTCTGTGTGTTTTCTCATTAACAATATACCACAAAAACTACAGCAACTGCAGTGTATCTATGAGCTTCTAGGTGTTGTTACCCTCTGTACAGACACTGGACATTGAGCATGGTGTATATCTCACTTAATCTTAGCTGTCAGTCAAAGCTGCCTTGGTAAACTCTAATAGTCAGTGAAAAGAGTAGCACTTTCACATGATGATTCATCCCAGCCAATGTTCAGATAGGGCAGATCAGCTTCAGATGTGTCTGCCTCTGCACCCAGATGACAGAGGGAGACCTCACATTTTATTTATAAGCAACAAAGCTCTTTCCCAGAAAACTGACCATCCAATAAGAAAACAATTCTTGTAAGGGAGGGTTTGACCACAAAAAGAAAGGAGAGAAATAGACACAATGGAAACCCTTAGGGTTTTAGTAATGCTACTGAACTTCCATTTGTGTGTCCTCACACCCATTCAAGCAGGTTAGTGGTACAATGTAGTAGATTTTAATCTAGTAAAGATCAAAAATATGATCTGTCATTTCTACATCGATAATTCTAGGAAAGTGGCAAACATGATCTCAAAAACAATGTTTCACTGTTCGAGTATAAAGGCAGTAAGATGGGTATGAATGAGACTGGAAAGGACAAGAATAATGTTTTCCAAACCAAAATTCCAATTAGGTTACATTATGGTCTTTTATGGTTTAGTGGTTTTACTGATGCAGCAAAATTATGACAAATGAGGCCATTAGTATAGTTTCTTTGTAGGTGATTTTTCTAAATACTTATAAAATTATATATTTGGTATAAAACTAAAATTTAACACTGCACACAACAAAAAGTAAAAATTATTCAGCTTTCTGGAAATTGTTTCTCACCCATGAAAATTCTCAGATTATTAGGTTTTTTTCAACTAATTGTTTAATTGTTTATACTGCCCTTGCATAATATTTATCATCCAGCCTTTTTCTTCTGCCTTCACTTTCAGAAAGCAGAACACACTCAGAACACAGCTATTAATAGTATAGGTGAATTAGAAACATGTCTTCTAAATAGTCTAAATCCAAGGGGTTTTCCTTTCTTTCAATGTCTCAGTGTTTCTAATTTTTGAGTATTTTCAGGTTATATCAAACATTGAGCCTGCTTTTTGTTTGACCTGATAGAAGGATTTTCTATTGTAAGAGTTGAATTTTGTCAGAATCAATATAGATATCTTTCAGGTGAGAGAAGCGAATGGCTTCTCCCACTAGACAGTCAAAAGTAAAAGGGCTATCTAGACTTCCAAAATCTTGGATTTCTCACTTTTAGAAGACTTCCCAGCTCTCCCTAATGTTTTAAGTGGTGATTTTGTTTTTATTATATTTTAATAAGTTTGTAAATTATTGCCACCTATTTTTAACTTGTAATTTCCCATCATAGTATGTACAGTACCACTATATATTTTGGTAATTATATTTCATTTAACATACAAGGCAGTATGTGTTACATTGTGTTTTATTTAAGTTGCATGGGAAAAATTCAATCAAAAACTTTCTCAAAACAAAGCATTTAAATCAATACAAAATACTGTTTTGGTATTTTTCTCTAAACAAAATATATCAGTCTGATTTTATAAATTTGGAGTAAATTTTCACCAAAGAGGTCTGAACACTGTGATTTACATCTTAAACTGTGTTATCTAAATAGCTACCCTGCTTGTCCATCTCCACCAATAAACTTTCATGGTCAGTAGAAGATTATGCAAGAGTGACACTAATGAAAATGTAAGAGATGCATGAGGAAATTAAAAAAAAAATGTTAAAACTATTCTTATATTATGTTATATTGTTATATTATTTAGTTTCTACATATTTATTGCGAAACTGAACAGAAGACAACATATTGTTTTTGATTTATAAATAAGAAGTGTTGCTTTCATCCAATCAAAAAGTGAAGAAAAAAAAGATGTTTTGCTTCCATTCATACATTACTCCTTCTGTAAACCTTTTTTTTATGATCAGGCATCTCTCACAACCAACTTTATTCTATTTCTCAATTGCCAAAATTGATAATCTGATGTGGATATAGATGTCAATTCAATTGGATGGACCTCTTACGGATGGGTTCTAGATTAGACTATACTCAGAAACCACATTAGGACACTGACTTGTTCAAGTGATGTTGCACTAATACAAATATTCCGTTGTTACCAACTGCATCTCCCTTTGATGGTTTAAATATTTCTATCTTTCAGTCTAATATATTGATCTAATCTTATCTATGTGAGCACTGAGGCTGAGCTATCACAAATTAATAAATTTATTTTTATCATTCCTATTTGTCATGACCTTTTAACTATTTAATTCATATGACATTATCACTATCCAAGTCCATATGAATCAACATTTTAAGATATTTAAATAGATCAAATACTCACTAGCTTCAAAATATATTGTTTCTTATATGAGTTCTCCAGTAACTGCTTTTATACATCCTAAGGTGTAGGATGTACATTTGTTCCATTTGATTTGGAAAAACTGTTCTCTGAGCCTATGCTCCTTATTTTTTTAACCTATTTAAATTTAATGTTTCCTTTCAATGAAGTGTCACTACATAATTTCAGGATGGATAAAATTTCCACTTAAACCCTTTTGGAGGTAAGAACTGTAAATGAGTGCTTGAGTGCAGTAGCTGAACAGCTGTATGAATGTGTAGAGCTCGTTGGCTGCTCACCGAACCCCTTTCAGTTTGTCAGTGCTCCACATCACTTTAACAAGTTCAGATATATCATATTGCCATTTTGGAATTCCTAAGTCAATTATTTTATTTCTAAATACAGTTTTGATGTTCTGCATGTGATCCTGTGTTCTACTTTTTCCAAGGTCTTTCTGAATACCTTACCTGAATACTGGATTTGATGCCAGGAGAGTGTAAAAATAGAAGAAAATGTTCAGGTTTAACTTTATGTCACTATTTTTTTTTTCTACTGCCTGTCAGTGATCATGAGACTGTTGTAAATTCTTTTTATTGAATTGCAATATTTACATTTATATGCTACTTCCCTGACAGAAGCTTAGAAGTACTTAATGCATGTAAAGATGTCCTTTGTCCAGAGTCTTTTTCTTTTGTACTTCACAGAGTTGTTCTATTTCTGAAAGTGCAATGAAGCAGTAATGATCTTCCAGCATTCTTGTTTCTGTTTGGTAAGTACAAGGAGTGATAGAAACCTTCTATGCTAAACCTCTGATGTGTCAAAAGGCTATGTCTTATAATGCCTTTCATAGGGAATTATATTCATAAGCTGTATCTTAAACCTAGCTGCTGTGACTCCTTCTGCATGTTACAGGCACACTTTTCTAAGTGAGGAAAATGAATTTGCTCTAAGAACTACTGCTGTACCACTGCTGCTGTTTCTGTCACCACTAGTGGTGGTCCTAGGTGACAGTGGCAAAAATTGCTATAACACCTTCAATGTACAAGACAAACTTTAATATATGGGAAGACTTTCAGGAAGAACATATGTATTCTTCAGGATTGTGCAGCAATGATCCTATTGCTCTAGCTTTGCAGAAATATGTAAAGAAGAATTTAGGCTAAAAAGTTTGCTTAATCTAAATTAAATACATTGTTGCTACATAGACTTTAATCCACTGACCTGAAGGAGAAGTGATCTGGTCTGCTCAGTAAAAATGAAAATAAAGTCCTAGCAATTTAGATTGTTTACTCAAGTTACTTTTCAGTAACATTGAAGTAGAATACAGAATTGTAATAATAATAATGCAAGCATAGTAATATGATAGCATTGATGTATGGGTGACAAAATAGATATGTGTGGCTAAGACAAAACATATCTTAATATTAATTGACATGACTAAGAGATGACTATGAAATTATATAGCAAGTAGATAAAATACAGATGAGAAGGATGTTTCTTTAAAACTGTCTCACAGGAAATGTCCGTTGTTGCAAGCCAAACTAATTTGAACAGACCAGGCTCTTAGTACAAGATAAAAGATCTCCATTTAAGGGAAAAAGGAGAAGTTACCATGCACAGCCTGAGCTATAGTGATGTTCGGATATCACTGTGCACGCAGCCCAATTTCCATTGATCCCTCTGAGCTTCATGGTGAAGCAGTTTCTCCGTGCACATCCTGTCACTCTGGGAGCCATTATATGAGTAAATACTGACTCGACACTCAAGCTGGGATGTGCTCCTCTTTTATGAAGGCTCCTTGCCTTCATAAATAGCTGTCTGCTTTTCATTGGATCTCTACATATAATATGATTTTTTTGAGTGTTCAGGTTTTTAATAACTACTGGTGGGAAAACACATTTGAATTGTTACACATGAAAATACACTTGCTATGGAGCAATTTTACTTGCCTTAGAGGTGGAGATAAACTGGAGATTCAGGAATTAGAGGTATGTCCTAGCACAAAGCAATCCTGTTTCTTCCAGGTTGACTAATGGAAAACAAGAAAACAATGACTTCTACCAATAAAGTTTCTTAATTTGTTCACAGTGTTTGTCTTAAAGAAATTAAGGAAAACAACTAAATAAAACAAATTCTAAAATTTAAGCAAAAATATTCAATGATCAAATTTCTTGAAGACTGTTTTTCTAAGACAATGTCACATAATACCTTTCCATTCCTTTGCTTCTGTTCCCACTGGCTGTTTTGTCTGTGGTCCTATCTTCTGTGTCACTATCACTTCTGAAAATGGACAAAGCAATCTACTCTGTAACACAGTGGCTGAGCTGAGAAAGATTTTCTCTTTCCAGTTGAGAAAATAACTTTAGTAATTTCTTGATGGGCTACATTTACAACAGCAACCAGATCTTTCATTTTTATTTAATGCAAAAAAATTCAATTAGTTAGTAACACTTTTAATGTGTTTCCACTTTCATCCCATGCCTAAATTCTGTCCTGAGCTTGTCTTAGCTAATTCTGAAGTTTTCATGCTGAACAATTTTGTTACTTTCTGATTAATGTTTTCTTAAATGACATATCTTAGCAGGCAATTCCTGCATTGAAGTGGTTTTATTCTACAGTCTTCTGTGTAATACAAGACCTGTCAGTCAGAATGAAATCAGTGTAATTCTCTGTGTTGCCATGCAAGTTCTGTATCCACTTCACTGGATTTTCTCTTTTCAGGTCATTAAAGACAAAACTAAATGTATCAAAGGCATAATTTGTTACAGGCCCTTCAACAGGCCAGTTCAGCCAGCAGGTATACATTTAGAAGGTGATTCTGCTCTTTCCTGAACATAGATTATTGTTTAGCTTGAAAATGAAAGATTGATGTAACGTGTCAGCCAATGTTACACTTGTATTTTATCATGTTGTGGAGAGGATTTTAGGGTTTTTTTAAAGAAATTTATTTCATTATAATGACGAGCCATTTACATGCATTTTGAGATATTTCTATGCTTGGAAGTTATCATTATATCGAATCTGTTCTTTAAAAGTAATAGGATATTTCTTAATATCAACAATAACAATTTTTGGTAGGATTAACACTCATTGTGTTAATGATGTAAAATGTGCTAATCTTAGTAGTTTCTATATACCTAGACATTTTCTCTTCTTTCTCTTTTTCTTTCAAGGAAGCACAACTCTTTTAAATTTCTTGTTTGAGCTGTACAGTATCTGGTACGTGGGTAGCTGCATGAGGTAGGAAGGTCAAAAGAAGCCTCTGTTACCTATGCTAAACCTCTGTAGTACAACCAGTTAAAACTCAGGTTCCTAAAGAAAGCTGGCATTGTCTATACCTGTGTTGTCTTATCTCTTCTCCCTTTTGGTGCTGAATGCTGAGTGAGTGAGATGGCAGAGCCCTTCTCTGCCTCCAGCCTGACTGAACAGGCAATGGAACTGGCTGGCTGCAGAGGCAGAAGTTTAAAAGGAGCTTAGTGCATCCTGGGTGCAATATGATTGAAGACAATTAAAATACTCCATGTTATTATTATATCTTGATGTTATTGGGCTGTTGTTTTGGGGTTTTTTTTTGAGTGATAACTCAAAACAAATGAATAGGTACAAGCAGCCTCATTTTTTTTTTTCATTATTTTAGAGCTGGATCATTACTAGTAGTTTCAATTATTTCATTTTTGAGTTCCTGAAAAGCATATTATTTAATAACATTCATATTTAATTAACTTTGCTTTAAAAACCATTATCACTCACTCATTTTCCTGTAAATATAACTGTCATGGATGTTGACAATGACTAAAAAAATCACACCGCGCCTTATGATGTGAGCAAAAACCACACAAGATATGAGTAGGAGTCTGCTTCTTACTTCCTGTTAATAGAAATCAGAGGCTGCTTCCATAATCTGGAAATTAAATATTAATTTATTTTAAAACATCATGAATTGTACATGGCAGAATCAACACTACCTGCAAAGTCAAACCTTGATACATCTAGTATATTTGAATGATAAACAATAAAAATCTATTCTTTCAGGACCGTCAGTCCTGACATTTCTGAATCATAAAACCTCATGGGTTATTTCAAATGTGCAGAACAGAGAATCGTTATTTCACTTGAAAATATTATTAATACTCAGAAAAATGAATAATTCAGAGCTATTAATTTATACAGGTTATTTTCTTCTTTCCCTCTGCCTTTTCCTGGGGGATAATTGTCTGTAGATGAAAAAAGGCAAAACATTTTTTACATTTGCATGTGTTCTCCTAGGTGTTTATTAGAAGAGTGAAGGTCAAGGAAGTTGGTTTTGCAGACCGAGGGTAAGGTTAGCACGGCTAGCATTGATTCTTAGGTCTTCTGAGAGTGTTTTCAACAGTTTTGGACAAGTTCCAAGTAATGTTTTGTCCAACAAAGAGCCTTTATTCACCTGGCAACAGGCAGCAAGCTTTTTGCTTGTTAACCATGGTGGGGTTTTAAGGAAAATCAGGTGGTTTTTGTTTTGTTTTTGTTTTTTAAGGGACATCCACCCTGAAAGGTGACCCAAGATCTTGATCATGATGGGAAATTCTGCAGGGAGACTGAAAGGCAAAGATGAGTGAGACTTATGGTCCTTATGGTAAGTTACAAAGTTTTCAGCCTTGGCTGTAGATTCTGGAGTTCTGTTTTGTGTCTATTTCCCAAACTATGTTTATGTAGTCCTTCTAAATATATTCAAGGGACATAGAGTCAGGTTATTTAAGGGAAAATATAATGGAATGTCCTAGTCAAAATTAGTTATTTCTTCATGGATATTACTATATGATGGAAAGTTCCCATCAGTGAGGAGTCAACTTAAGAATGGACTAGAATTTTCAAACAGCTGTTCTTCATCCATAAGGTCTTCTTCATCAAAACATGGATTAATTTAGTGACTGCAATATAGCTGTATGATGTGAAGGGTAAACAGAACAGTGTATCATTAGCAAACATATTCAAATTTGAGTCTGTAGTTCTCTAAATAGTCAAAGATGAATGATCTTTGTGAATCTCTGTGCATGAGGTGTCTAAAATTTGAATTTCTTGCTTTCTCTCATTAGGTGTGCTGTCTTTGGAAAAATTAAGTGTGAATTCTCACCTCAAGAGAATAGGTCCTTATCCAAGCAACCATATACAAAATAGAAGTGTACAGCAGCTCAGGCTATGAAAGCTAATGGAGCAGAATGTGGTACAAACAATGAAGTACCTCCTTAGATGTCCATTTCTGTCTTGTGATGGAAACATTGAATGATGCAGAGAGATCCCAGCAATATAAGAATGAGCATTATCCTTTTATCTATGGAATAATCAATAGCACGGCTAATGTGTTGTTAGTTTTGAATGTGGTGTGTACAGCACCAAAATTACTGATAATGGCTACGTGAGCTTTAAAAGAGCTTCTCTTAAATTAGTGAGGAATAGAAAGGGTAGTAGCTAGCCAATTCAGATGAATTTAAATGAGGATTCATCAGAGCTGATATACTTCCTGTTAAAAGAGGAAATAAAGATTTCTTCAAAGAGAGAAAAGAGGTCATGAAAAGAACTAAATTACTAATATTTTCTACAACTATCTTATATGATATCTTTATTGTATTTTTGTTAAAGGTAATAATTATTTGGTTTGAAACTTCTGAATGATTTGTCAGAATTGGTCTGATAAGCATCATTAAACATTTCTTCTCAGTGGTTGGTAGAAGAACTCAGCAACACTATGACTTTGAATACCTTGGGATGAATAGTAGTTTAAGAAGATGTAGAAGATAAGTAAATGAGTGAATTTTACATAGCTTTAATCCTATCCCTTTCTTTGCCACAGTTGATTTGCCTGAGGCATCATTGTAAGATAAATCAAACTAATGCAAGATTTATGGCTGTCTGCATAGTTTATTTTTTTTTTAGCATACTTACTTGAAATATTGAAAGAAGGAAATGAAAAATGTTTTCATGTTTTTTCCATTCCTTAGAGTTTTGAGATTTCCGTGTTGGATGCAACCAGAAATGGCATAACCAGCTACTGCAATAGGTAGGGTACTCAATGGAGAGATGGTCCAAAACTTCCATGGGAGTTTTCCTACAACCTTGAGAATCTTGTCTCTGAAGTTACAACCAACACATAAGCCCATCTTGCTGCTGGGAAAATTTCTGAACAAAGGAGATGTGTTTCTAAAAAATGAAATTTTAATTTTTACATATTCTGGTGAAAACCCATTTTGTTGATAAATTCTCACCCAGCCTGCTGTCTACAGTCTACAGACTGCACAGAAAGTGCAGAAGAAAAGTCTTCCTGTAATGTAGAAAGTGCAGGTTGAGGCTTGTCTGTTTTATTTAATTGCCTCTAGGGCTGATTTTTTACTAGGAGCTTGGGGAATACATGGTCTGTTATTTTAAGAATATCTCATTAAGATATAATAAGCCAAGCACACTTATTTGATTAGCTGTCCTGTAGTCTCCTAACATTGGCAAAATGAAGCTGAGGGTTTGCACATGGTCTGAACTGGGATATGTATGATCAGGTTCTTGCCAGGACTAGAGACACATAAACTACCTTGGAGTTTTCTGATTAGAAGAATAGGAATTATTATAGTAATGAGTAACAGGACTCAAAGCCACCCTAGACTGAGACTAGCATTTTCCAATGTCCACATGCAATGTGTGCAGTGGATTATCATCCCACATTTCATTTTTAAATGGGTAGTACGTAGAAGACAATGAGAAATTTAAAAGTTTCCACCTTACCTTTCTATCAGTCTCCCTAAGTGTCATGGGATGGACAATAGTAAACTAAAGATCACCAATAGCATACGAAGAATTTGTGGATGTAATAGCAGGGATGACCAGCTTGTGAATCTCTGACAATTAATCACGTTGGGTTTTTTGGTTGTTGTTTTGTGAGAATGGTTGTTTAACCCACAATGTGATTTGTAAATAACCAGGAACCAAGTAAGCAGTCTGTTTAATTCTTTTGGACATTTGTACGTCAGAGAAGCCAATGTAGAAAATGACCATGACTTGTGTGCTGTGGTTTTTATTTTTTTTAAAGTACTTTCAAATAATGCTTGTTTCCAGATGTATCCCCTACCATCAAAGTAGAGAGGAGTTTGTACTTCTGAAGATTTTCCACCATTTTTGCAGGATTCCACTTCTGATAAGAGAGTAGAAACTTGGAGAAACTCTCAGAGATATATTTGGCAATATATCTAGGAATAATTGGGATAGGAGAGAGAAATAGTTCATCAGCACAATCTAGAAAACCATTATGAACAGAAGCAGACAAACCTAGACATCACTTAATGTTAACAGAAAGAAAAAAACCCTCAAAGTAATAGTAAAATTGTCAGCAAGGAAAAACAAATATATATTGAAAGTCAGGCCTAGTAATCATAAACAACAATCAGAAAGAGAATAAAAGAAAGCTAACCTAAACCAGAAAGCTTCTGCTTGATTTTTTTTTTTTTTTGCAGCTACAGTATTAGCAATAAAACACAAATACAGAATTTTCTTTCTTCTTCCTTCCCCACAAAAGTACAAGTTAATGGAGGTGTAGGACATTTTCAATGTGTTTGGGAGAGACTTACACTTGATACAAATATTAACTTTGATAAAATAGGCTTTGGAGGAAAGAACTGAACCCAGATGTCCACAAACAAACCTACAAACTAAAACCTAAGGATAAAATAAAATAACTGCAGAAATAATTTATGCACTGCTGAGTAACGGAGAAAGAACCTCCCCCAGAACTATGGGAAATGTAACTCAAAATTACCCCTGACATATGCTTCAGTGACTAACTGGTCTGGAAAGGTTCTAGTTGCAGATTCAAGGCAGTAAGGAGGCCACTAAGTGCAGCTGTACATGGAAAGTGTCCATTTTTTAAAACCTTTCTTCATCATGCTGTCCATGCTTACATCTGCAGCATAAAGCAGAGGTCACTTTTTAGTAGCTGGGCCAGTTCACAGTTAAAAGTATTCTTTTTAAAAAACCCCCAAATCTTCTGATTCCTTTTTGAAAAATGGTTAGGCTCCATAATGGTGTTGACCTCAGACGAGCTTAATTTCATCACGCTTATTCTTACGTTGTTCAATTTCTATGGTATATAACACAAATTAAAAAAAAAAAAAAACAAAACAAAACAATAGCAGCCATCATTCATCCCAAGCCTGGCAGACTACTCGAAAGCCTTTTGTGTCATGAGTAAAATATTTCTGTGGCAGACAATAAAAATATGTCTATGCCCTTGTAAAATGACCTTGGTCATTTAGAATCATTATTAACAAACCAAAGATGTCACGAATAGATTATTTGGGCTGGTCTTACCAGAGTTATATAAACATGAATGACACTTGCTTCCTGAGTGTACTGAGATATGAAATGCAGCAAACTTTCTGTTCAGAACTACTAAAAAAGTAGATCTTAAGAGGTACAAGTCAAAACAAATATTATGAAAATCAGTGTGAACACTCATTGTCCTCAAAGAGATGCTCTGAGGCCTGTTGATGAGTTTCCTGACCTGGACAGCCTCATTTATATCCATACAATATCACTGTCCTGAGTATGTAAGGCAAGCACTCTTTTCAGAGCCTTGTTTCTCTTTAGCAATCTAACAGCATCAGCAACCACCTGGTAGTGTCTAGCAGCAAAGCACTTCATGTACTTTTGCTGGGTTTGAGCCATCAAAGTCCAGCAAGTTCAGCTGATGAAGATTCAGTAGTAAAAGGTAAATGGGAAGCTAGAAGAAGACAAGTAATTTTTGTAGAGAGCCTCTGTAGTGTGACAGTGGCTAAGGGATTGTGTAAAGGTTTGGACATCAGTTTTTGGGAGTTGGTCTCCTCCTGGTTTGTAGAGCATACGCCTGCCCTACATAAATAGCTCAGTCAGGGAAGAAACTGTGTGCTAAAGATTTTTATTTGCTTTCCACAGGCACAGTCTTGGCTACTCAAATGCACAAAACGTACAAGTGGACAAAGGTGCTTGAAAGCAGCTTTCAAGTTGAAATTTAAATTCTGGCAAAATAGTCTCAGTCCTACTGCTTTTCCATGGTGTCCCTATTGTTTCCTTCTCTCTCTCTCCAAGACAAGGGGGCAGTTTGTTGGTTTATGCTGGTGGAAACTGGTATAGGTTAAGGCTAGATCAGCACTGCAACAGGCTGTTACACGTGCTGCTCCTGGTGCTAACTGTTTCAGCATCACCATGCTGAGTGATGTGCAATGTCAGTTCAACATGATAGGCCTATAGCTGGGAGAAAATTAAAGTTCTGAGTATGGATCTCATGACACAGTAGTGGCATTTCAGTGCTCTGGCATCCCTGACAGGGAGCTGAGTGACTGAAAGGACAAACAGGGCATGAATAACATTATTGCCAAACTGACATAAAAAAAAAAAAAAAAAAAAAAAAAAAAAAAAAAAAAAAAAAAAAAGAGAGAGAGAAAGAGGAAGAAAATGAAAAAGAGGAATCTACATGTCACAAACTGTTTTGCGTTACTGTGAAACTATTTTCTGTATGTTTTTTAATTGCTTGGCTTTTAAAGAAAGTGTAAACCATGAAAATTATGTGATTTATGACTCTTTCTTTTGATTTTACTTTTATTTATGTAAGCCAACCAAGTTGGCTTTCTACAAGATCCCAAAGGAAATAGAATCTTGGGTTCTAGGTAGTTAGATTTTGCTTTGGATAGTAGAGTATTTGAATCTGTTGTATATTGTGAGTTACAGGCGTGTATGTTTTAAATTATTGAATAATCTTGAACTTCCCACAAAGTTTTGAACTTTGTAATAAATACATTAATATATTGATAGTTAAAACAAATACATTCCATTTATCATCAAAACCATTTGAACTGAAGACTATAGGTTATCATGTCTAAAATTACCCTTTCCCGACCTGACTTAATCAGAAGTCTCTTTGGTAAATGTAAGTGAAGCTCTCTACATATGTTGTTTTCTTTGCATGGTCAAGAGCAGGACCAAAATATCCAAGTGAATGTACACAGGACAATGTGCTGCATTCTTTTTGTGCTGGATTTATACATCTGTGGAATGTGTAAAGAGACAGAATTGTGAAAGAAAATGTGCCAATCTCTCAGGCTTGTGAGTGAGACAAATTGTCTGTCTGTCTATCTATCTTTCTATCTAGATACAATATAACTCAGAAAACTATAATATTATTATATGATAGAATTTTCATTGTTCCTAACACATTCCATTAACAGTGCTGTATTTGTTCCACATAATAAATATGATAAAATGCATTAAAGGGAATTTATTTTAATTACTTCACAGAAGTGTGATGACTTACTCACAGTCATTATAGGAATATATAGGAGCATCTTGAAACCTTTGTAGACAGAATGTACAAATATTTAGTCCTTATTTCTTTTGTAGAACCTTTGGATCTATTATGTCAAATGACTGCAAGCAGATCAAAAATATGAATTTACACTGTAAGACATTCTGATATTTATGACTCAGTGCAATTCAGGTGTAAGGTGTCTTTGTGGATAATAGTTATGCTCCTTCTATTTATTCTAAAGAGGCTGAAGTTGACACTGTGGTCACTGTTGGTCCCTGTTTGGTTGATATTTGGTCCCTGTTTGGTTCGATTAGGAACCTGAAGGTGCACAAGTCCATGGG